>NC_080380.1:120764392-120931711 GCF_014773155.1 Arachis stenosperma | reverse complement strand
GAACGAACTCATTGCAGAGTATAGGTATTGGTTTCTAGCACAGTGTCTATAAGCTCTTGAGCTTCTTCAATTGTCTTCCTCATGTGTATAGATCCACCAGCTGAGTGGTCTAAAGACATCTGAGCTTTTTCTGTAAGCCCATAGTAGAAATGTCTAACTGGACCCACTCTGAAAACATTTCAGAGGGACATTTCCTTAGCATACCTCTATACCTCTCCCAGGCATTATAAAGGGATTCATTATCCTCTTGTTTAAAGCCTTGATGTCCAGCCTTAGCTGTGTCATCCTCTTTGGAGGTAAAAATGATTCAGGAATTTGTCTGACAACTGTTTCCATGTCTTTATGCTTGCTGTAGGTTGGTTATTTAACCACCTTTTAGCTTGATCTTTACGCAAATGGAAACAGTAACAGTCTGTAGACATCCTGATCCACCTCTTTATCATGTACTGTGTCAGCAATTTGCAAGAACTGTGCCAGAAACTCAGTAGGTTCTTCCTGTGGAAGACCGGAATACTGGCAATTTTGCTGCACTATGATAATGAGTTGAGGATTTAGCTCAAAGCTGCTTGCTTTGATGGGAGGTGTACAGATGCTACTCCCATATGCAGCTGTAATGGGTTAGCATAGACCCCAGAGTCCTCTTGGACTGATTAATTCCACTTAAGTCCATAATGGACAAAAGGGAAATGATAATGATTGCAAAGAGATGAATTTTGTTTATTTTTTTATTTTTTTTTTGAAATAACCGAAAAAAAAATTAAAATAAAATAAAATAAAACAAAAGGAAAATAAAATAAAAAATTCGAAAATCAAAAAGGAAAATGAGATCAAAGCAAATTGAGAACTGAATCAATTAAGTAATTAAAAAGATTTTGAAAACAGCAATTAAAAAGATATGATTAAAAAATTTTTATGAAAAAGATTTGATTTTTAAAAAGAGGAAAGAGAAAAACACAAAAAGACACCAAACTTAAAATTTTTAGAAATCAAACACTAATTTTTCGAAAATTTTTTAAAGGAAAAACACAAAGAGGACACCAAACTTAAAATTTTTATGAATCAAAAAGGGACTAAGAACATGCAAAAACGAAAATAAAGAGAAAAACACAAAAAGACACCAAACTTAAAATATGAAACTAGACTCAACTAAAAGACTCTAAACCAACAAAAACAAAAACAGTCCTAATCTAAGCAACAAGATAGGCCGTCAGTTGTCCAAACTCGAACAATCCCCGGCAACGGCGCCAAAAACTTGGTGCACGAAATTGCAATCACACTTTTGCAATCCCGCACAACTAACCAGCAAGTGCCTGGTCGTCCAAGTAATACCTTGCGTGAGCAAGGGTCGATCCCACGGAGATTGTCGGCTTGAAGCAAGCTATGGTTATCTTGTAAATCTTAGTCAGGATATCAGAAATTATCAGGATTGATTGTAAAAAGCAAAAGAACATGAAATGGTTACTTGATTTGCAGTAATGGAGAATAGGCTGGGGTTTTGGAGATGCTCCATCTTCTGAATCTCTGCTTTCCTACTGTCTTCTTCATCAAACACGCAAGGCTCCTTCCATGCAAGCTGTATGTAGGGTTTCACCGTTGTCATGGCTACCTCCCATCCTCTCATTGGAAATGTTCAACGCACCCTGTCACGGCACGGCTATCCATCTGTCGGTTCTCAATCAGGCCGGAATAGAATCCAGTGATTCTTTTGCGTCTGTCACTAACGCCCCGCCCTCAGGAGTTTTGAAGCACGTCACACTCATTCAGTCATTGAATCCTACTCAGAATACCACAGACAGGTTTAGACCTTCCGGATTTCTCTTGAATGCCGCCATCAGTTCTAGCTTATACCACGAAGATTCCGATTAAAGAATCCAGAGATAACTACTCAATCTAAGGTAGAACGAGGTGGTTTCAAGCACACGTTCATAGTTGAGAATGATGATGATTGTCACGGATCATCACATTCATCCGGATTAAGAGCAAGTGTTATCTTAGAATGGAAGCAAGCATGATTGAATAAGAAACAGTAGTAATTGCATTAATCCATCAAGACACAGCAGAGCTCCTCACCCCCAACCATGGGTTTAGAGACATGCCGTGGAATGTACACAAAGAAACGTGTAAAAATGTCATGAGGTCATAAGGTACGGATACAATGTCAAAAGATCCTATTATAGTAAACTAGTACCTAAGGTTTTACAGAAATGAGTAAATGACAGAAAATCCACTTCCGGCCCACTTGGTGTGTGCTTGGGCTGAGCATGAAGTAATTTCGTGTAGAGACCTTTTCCTGAGTTAAACGCCAGCTTTCATGCCAGTTTGGGCGTTTAACTCCAAGTTTTATGCCAGTTCCGGCGTTTAACGCTGGAATTTCTGAGGCCGAATTGCTACGCCGGTTTGGGCCATCAAATCTTGGGCAAAGTATGGACTATCATATATTGCTGGAAAGCCCAGGATGTCTACTTTCCAACGTCGTTGAGAGCGCGCCATTTGGGCTTCTGTAGCTCCAGAACATCCACTTCGAATGCAGGGAGGTCAGAATCCAACAGCATCTGCAGTCCTTTTCAGTCTCTGGATCAGATTTTTGCTCAGATCCCTCAATTTCAGCCAGAAAATACCTGAAATCACAGAAAAACACACAAACTCATAGGTAAAGTCCAGAAAAGTGAATTTTAACTAAAAACTAATAAAAATATACTAAAAACTAACTAAAAGATACTAAAAACATACTAAAAACAATGCCAAAAAGCGTATAAATTATCCGCTCATCAATACCCCAGGAGTACAGCAGAGTGCAAAGAAAGAAATTAATTTCAGATGCCAAGTACTACCTATGGGATGAGCCATATCTCTTTAAGAGATGTGCAGACGGAATGATCCGTAGATGTGTACCCAGAGAAGAAGCACAAAGGATCCTATGGCATTGCCATGGATCACAGTATGGAGGACATTTTGGAAGTGAGCGAACAGCCACTAAAGTCCTCCAATGTGGCTTCTACTGGCCTACTCTCTATAAAGACTCCCGAGAGTTTGTGCGTAACTGTGACAGTTGCCAAAGAGCTGGTAACTTGCCTCACGGATTTGCCATGCCTCAACAAGGGATACTAGAGATAGAATTGTTTGATGTATGGGGAATTGACTTCATGGGTCCATTCCCACCATCATACTCAAACACTTACATTCTGGTGGCAGTGGACTATATATCTAAGTGGGTAGAAGCAATTGCTACGCCCACTAATGATACCAAGACCGTGCTAAAATTCCTCCAGAAACACATCTTCAGCAGGTTTGGTGTTCCCAGAGTACTAATCAGTGACGGGGGCACTCATTTCTGCAATAGACAGCTATACTCTGCTATGGTTAGATATGGAATTAGCCACAAAGTGGCAACTCCGTATCATCCACAAACAATTGGGCAAGCTGAAGTCTCTAACAGAGAACTAAAAAGAATCCTAGAACGGACTGTAATAGCCCGAAGAAAGGATTGGGCAAAGAGCTTGGATGATGCTCTGTGGGCATACAGAACAGCATTCAAGACTCCTATAGGAACCTCTCCATACCAACTGGTGTATGGGAAGGCCTGTCATCTGCCTGTGGAACTGGAACATAAAGCCTACTGGGCAACCAGATTCCTAAACATGGATGCTCAGTTAGCTGGTGAAAAAAGATTGCTCCAGCTAAATGAGCTAGAAGAGTTCAGACTCAATGCCTTTGAAAATGCAAAAATTTATAAGGAAAAGGCAAAGAAATGGCATGACAAGAAGTTGTCAACCAGAGTCTTTGAGACAGGACAAAAAGTTCTGCTCTTCAACTCTAGGCTCAGATTGTTTCCAGGAAAACTTAAATCCCGGTGGAGGGGTCCGTATGTGATTACAGGAGTGTCACCATATGGATATGTTGAGCTTCAAGATATTGATTCTGACAAAAGGTTCATTGTTAATGGACAGAGAATCAAGCATTATCTTGAAAGCAATTTTGAGCAGGAATGCTCAAAACTGAGACTTGAGTGATTCTCAGTAAAGGTCCAGCTAAAGACAGTAAAGAAGCGCTTGCTGGGAGGCAACCCAGTCATTAGGAGGTTATATGATTTGTTTTTACAGAGGCAAGTATCAAAAATGAAGGAATTCACAGAGTTACAGAAGGATTCAGCTCAAAAAGCAGAGAAAAAGAGCTTACTGGCGAAAAAATGCCAGTAAGGGGCATTTTGGGCGTTAAACGCCAGAATGGGCACCATTCTGGGCGTTTAACGCCAGTAAAGGTGCCATTTTGGGCGTTAAACGCCCAAAATGGTGCCCATTCTGGGCGTTTAACGCCAGGTGTGCAGCATCTTGGGCGTTTAGAAAAATGCCCAGTGATAAAGGAATTCTGGCGTTTAACGCCAGCCAGGGCACCTGGCTGGGCGTTAAACGCCCAAAAGGGGCAACAAATGGGCGTTAAACGCCAGAAAGGTGGGGGGACCACAATTTTGTTTTCAACCCAAATTTTTTCAAACTTTCCTTTTCTTACCCATACTTTTCTACAAAATCACACTTCAACCATTCATCATTCACTTTCAAATCTTCAAAAATCAAAACCATTCTTCAAATCTATTTCAAATCAATTCCAACTCTTGTTCAAAAACTCACCCTTCTCTCAAATTCTTTCCATATCTTGTCAAATCTTCTTTCAAACTTTTCTTTTTTTTCGAAATCTCTCCTCCTCACCTTATAAATACACGTTTGGACCCCTAATTGCCCACACCATTCGAATTTGCTTCTCCTCTCTATCTCTTCCTTCCTTTTTTTTGCTTGAGGACAAGCAAACCTCTAAGTTTGGTGTGCTTTTCCGTGATCACTAAGCCAAGATTCATCAAGATCATGGCTTCTAAGGAAAAACAAACCAATTTAAGAGGAAAGAAAGAGAATAATCCAAAGAATCTTTGGAATCAAAAGATGTTCTTAACCAAAGAACATGAAGACCATTATCACAAAATAATGGGTCTGAGGTCAGTGATCCCGGAAGTGAAGTTTGATCTGAAAGAAGATGAATATCCGGGGATCCAAGAGCAAATTCGAAACAGAGGATGGGAAGTTCTAACCAATCCTGAGATAAAGGTTGGAAGGAACATGGTTCAGGAATTCTACTCAAATCTGTGGTTAACAGATAAGCAGAGAATGACTGGAATTGCTTATCATACCTACAGAACTATGGTCAGAGGGAAAGTTATGTACTTCCATCTGGACAAAATAAGAGAAATCTTCAAACTGCCTCAACTGCAAGATGATCCTGAATCCTTTAATAGGAGGATGGTGAGAGCAGATAAAGGGTTGGATCAAGTTCTAGAGGACATATGCCTCCCTGGAACTAAGTGGATAACCAATTCTAAGGGTGTCCCAAACCAACTCAAGAGGGGAGGCCTCAAACCAATTGTAAGAGGTTGGCTAGACTTTATTGGGCGTTCCATACTGCCCACTAGCAACCGTTCTGAGGTCACTATCAAGAGAGCAGTGATGATTCATTGCATTATGCTTGGAAAAGAAGTGGAGGTTCATCATGTGATTGCTTGTGAGATCTACACAATTGCAAATAAGAATTCCACTGTAACCAAATTGGCTTACCCAAGCTTGATCTCCTTGCTCTGTAAAGAGGCTGAGGTAAAGATGGGAGCAGATGAATTCATACCCATTGAACATCCAATCACCAAGAAGTCAATGGAGGGAGCAAGAGAAGCAGGGGCGTGAACTCCAAGAGATGAAACGCCAAAAGCTCTCCTCTCAAGTTGAGGGAGCATCCACTTCTCAAAATCAAGGTTGTTGAGTTCTAACTCTGTGAAAACCTCTATCATTAGGAGCCAATTTTTTGCGTTTTTTTTATTTTGTTTTCTATTTTTAATTTTTTTAGTCTCATCTTATATCTATCTTTGAGTCTTGTTCTTAGTTCATAATTAATAAAATTAAAATTTTATGCCTTAAAGCTATGAACATCCTATGAATCCATCACCTCTCTTAAATGAAAAATGCTTTAATCACAAAAGAACAAGAAGTACAGGATTTCGAAATTTATCCTTGAAACTAGTTGAATTAGTTTGATGTGGTGACAATACTCTTTGTTATCTGAATGAATGCTTGAACAGTGCATATGTCTCTTGAATTTGTTGTTTTGAGAATGTTAAAAAATTTTGTTGGCTCTTGAAAGTATGAGGAAAAAGAGAACTGTTATTGAGGATCTGAAAAATCATCAATTTGATTCTTGAAGCAAGAAAAAGCAGTGAAAAAAAAAGAGAGAAAGAAAGAAAAAGAAAGAAATAAAGTTGTGAACCAAGGCAAAAAGAGTGTGCTTAAGAACCCTGGACACCTCTAATTGGGGACTCTAGCAAAGCTGAGTCACAATCTAAAAAGGTTCACCCAATTATGTGTCTGTGGCATGTATGTATCCGGTGGTAATACGGGAAGACAGAGTGCTTTGGGCCACAGCCAAGACTCATACACTAGCTATGTTCAAGAATCATTATATTTAACTAGGAGAATCAATAACATTATCTGAGTTCTGAGTTCTTATAGATGCCAATCATTCTGAACTTCAAAGGATAGAGTGAGATGCCAAAACTGTTCGGAAGCAAAAAGCTACTAGTCCCGCTCATCTAATTGGAACTATGTTTCTTTGATATTTTGGAGTCTATAGTATATTCTCTTCTTTTTATTCTATTTTGATTTTCAGTTGCTTGGGGACAAGCAACAATTTAAGTTTGGTGTTGTGATGAGCGGATAATTTGTACGCTTTTTGGCATTGTTTTTAGTATGTTTTTAGTATGATCTAGTTAGTTTTTAGTATATTTTTATTAGTTTTTAGTTAAAATTCACTTTTCTGGACTTTACTATGAGTTTGTGTATTTTTCTGTGATTTCAGGTATTTTCTGGCTGAAATTGAGGGTCCTGAGCAAAAATCTGATTCAGAGACTGAAAAGGACTGCAGATGCTGTTGGATTCTGACCTCCCTGCACTCGAAGTGAATTTTCTGGAGCTACAGAAGCCCAATTGGCGCGCTCTCAACGGCATTGGAAAGTAGACATCTTGGGCTTTCCAGCAATGTATAATAGTCCATACTTTGCCCAAGATTTGATGGCCCAAACCGGCGTGGCAATTCAGCCTCAGAATTCCCAGCGTTTAACGCTGGAACTGGAATAAAACTTGGAGTTAAACGCCCAAACTGGCATGAAAGCTGGCGTTTAACTCCAGAAAAGGTCTCTACACATGAAAGCTTCAATGCTCAGCCCAAGCACACACCAAGTGGGCCCGGAAGTGGATTTTTCTGTCATTTACTCGTTTCTGTAAACCTTAAGTTACTAGTTCACTATTAATAGGATCTTTGGACATTGTATCTGTACCTCATGACACTTTACACGTTTCTTTGTGTACCTTCTACAGCATGAGTCTCTAAACCCCATGGTTGGGGGTGAGGAGCTCTGCTGTGTCTTGATGGATTAATGCAATTACTACTGTTTCTTATTCAATCATGCTTGCTTCCATTCTAAGATATCACTTGTTCTTAACCCGGATGAATGTGATGATCCGTGACACTCATCATATTCTCAACTATGAACGTGTGACTGACAACCACCTCCGTTCTACCTTAGATTGAGTAGATATCTCTTGGATTCCTTAATCAGAATCTTCGTGGTATAAGCTAGAACTGATGGCGGCATTCAAGAGAATCCGGAAGGTCTAAACCTTGTCTGTGGTATTCTGAGTAGGATTCAATGATTGAATGACTGTGACGAGCTTCAAACTATTGAAGGCGGGGCGTTAGTGACAGACGCAAAAGAATCAATGGATTCTATTCCGGCCTGATTGAGGACCGACAGATGGATAGCCGTGCCGTGACAGGGTGCGTTGAACATTTCCACTGAGAGGATGGGAGGTAGCCATTGACAACGGTGAAACCCTACATACAGCTTGCCATGGAAGGAGCTTTGCGTATTTGATGAAGAAGACAGTAGGAAAGCAGAGATTCAGAAGATGGAGCATCTCCAAAACCTCAACCTATTCTCCATTACTGCATAACAAGTACTTATTTCATGTTCTTTTGCTTTTCACAATCAACCCTGATAATTTCTGATATCCTGACTAAGATTTACAAGATAACCATAGCTTGCTTCAAGCCGACAATCTCCGTGGGATCGACCCTTGCTCACGCAAGGTATTACTTGGACGACCCAGTGCACTTGCTGGTTAGTTGTGCGAGATTGCAAAAGTGTGATTGCAATTTCGTGCACCAGAAGGTCTGAACATCCACTCTAAGCTTGCTCAGCTTTTGACGAGGAAAGAATTTATCCAAGAAAGCCGTGACCAGCTTATCCCAGGAGTCCAGGCTATCTTTAGGTTGTGAATCCAACCATATTCTAGCTCTGTCTCTTACAGCAAAAGGTAAAAGCATGAGCCTGTAGACTTCAGGATCTACTCCATTCGTCTTTACAGTCTCACAAATCTGCAAGAACTCAGTTAAAAACTGGTAAGGATCTTCGGATGGAAGTCCATAAAACTTGCAGTTCTGTTGCATTAAAGCAACTAGTTGAGGTTTAAGCTCAAAATTGTTGGCTCCAATGGCAGGAATGGAGATGCTTCTTCCATCAAATTTGGACGTTGGTTTTGTGAAGTCACCAAGCATTCTCCTTGCATTATTGTTGTTGGGTTCGGCTGCCATCTCCTTCTCTTGTTCGAAAATTTCTAAAAGGTTATTTCTAGATTGTTGTAATTTAGCTTCTCTTAGTTTCCTCTTCAGAGTCCTTTCAGGTTCAGGATCAATTTCAACAAGAGTGCCCTTTTCTTTGTTCCTGCTCATATGAAAGAGAAGAAAACAAGAAAAGAAGAGGAATCCTCTATGTCACAGTATAGAGATTCCTTTATGTTAGTAGAAGAAGAAAGGGGGGAAGAGTGAAGAAGAATGGGTTCGGATTTTCAGATGAAGAGAGGTGAAGAGAAGTGTTAGTAAATAAATAATTAAATAGAATAAGAAAAGAGAGGGAGAATTCGAAAATTAATTTTGAAAAGGGGTTAGTATTTTCGAAAATTAAAGATAAGATATGATTAAAATTAAAATTTAAAACAAAAAAAGAATTTCTGAAAAAGGGATGAGATATTTTCGAAAATTAGAGAGACAAAAGTAGTTAGGTGGTTTTGAAAAAGATAAGAAACAAACAAAAAGTCAAATAGTTAGTTGAAAAAGATATTAAAATCAAATTTGAAAAGATTTAGAAGATAAGAAGTTAGATAAGATATTTTGAAATCAAAATTTGAAAAAGATAAAATTTTGAAAAAAGATATGATAGAAGATTTAATTTTTAAATTTAAAATTACTTACTTCACTAACAAGAAACTACAAGATAAGATTCTAGAACTTAAAGATTGAACCATTCTTAATAAGAAAGTAACAAACTTCAAATTTTTGAATCAATCACATTAATTGTTAGTGAGTTTTCAAAAAATTGATATAAAGATAAGAAAAAGATTTTGAAAATATTTTGAAAAAGATTTTTGAAATTTTCGAAAAAGAGGAAAAATTGGAAAAGATATGATTTTTGAAAAAGATTTTTGAAAATTTGACTTGACTGTAAGAAATAACTAATTTTTAAAATTTTTGACTAAGTCAACTCAAATTTTCGAAAATTATAAGAAAAATAAGGAAAAGATATTTTTTTTTGATTTTTTTGATTTTTTAATGATGAGAGAGAAAAACACAATTATGACCCAAAACATGAAAATTTTGGATCAAAACACATCATGCATGCAAGAACACTATGAATGTCAAAATGAACACCAAGAACACTTTGAAGATCATGATGAACATCAAGAACATAATTTTGAAAAATTTTTGATGCAAAGAAAACATGCAAGACACCAAACTTAGAAATCTTTAATGCATGGACTCTAACAAACAAAAAATGCATATGAAAAACAACAAACAACACAAAATAAGAAAACATCAAGATCAAACAAGAAGACTTGTCAAGAACAACTTGAAGATCATGAAGGACACCATGAATGCATGAATTTTCGAAAAATGCAAGAAAAAATTTTAAAAGCATGCAATTGACACCAAACTTAAAAATTGACTCAAGACTCAAACAAGAAACACAAAATAATTTTTTATTTTTATGATTTTATTAATTTTTTTGGATTTTTATTAATTTTTTTTTGAAAATATTTTTGGAAAAACGAAAAAGAAAAGAAAATTTTGAAAAAGATTTTTGAAAGATTTTGAAAAGAAAATTACCTAATCTGAGCAACAAGATGAACCGTCAGTTGTTCAAACTCAACAATCCCTGGCAACAGTGCCAAAAACTTGGTGGACAAAATTGTGATTCATTTGTTATTGTATTTTTTAAAATTCATTGCTTTTTATTTCCCTGGCAATGGCGCCAAAAACATGATGCCAATACCATGGTTCACAACTATGTGTGGTCACAACTCCGTTCAACTTAACCAGCAAGTGTACTGGGTCATCCAAGTAATACCTTACGTGAGTAAGGGTCGATCCCACAGAGATTGTTGGTATGAAGCAAGCTATGGTCGTCTTGTAAATCTCAGTCAGGCGGATAATAATTGATTATGGATAAGTTCGATAATTATTAATAAACAGAAAATAAAATAGGATAGAAATACTTATGTAAATCAATAGTGGGAATTTCAGATAGGCGTTTGGAGATGCTGTGTTCCTCTTGAATCTCTACTTTTTTTATTACATTCATCCAATTCTTCTTACTCCTTTCCATGGCAAGCTGTATGTAGGCCATCACCGTTGTCAATGGCTACATCCCATCCTCTCAGTGAAAATGGTCCTATGCTCTGTCACAGCATGGCTAATCATCTGTCGGTTCTCAATCAGGTTGGAATAGAATCCCTTGATTCTTTTGCGTCTGTCACTAACGCCCAGCCTTCAGGAGTTTGAAGCTCGTCACAGTCATTCAATCCCAGAATCCTACTCGGAATACCACAGTCAAGGTTAGACTTTCTGGGTTCCCATGAATGCCGCCATCTATCTAGCTTATACCACGAAGATTCTGTTGGGGAATCTAAGAGATATGCGCCCGGCCTAAGGTAGAACGGAAGTGGTTGTTAGTCACGCGCGTTCATAGGTGAGAATGATGATGAGTGTCACGGATCATCACATTCATCAAGTTGAAGTGCAACGAATATCTTAGAATAGGAATAAAAGAGAATTGAATAGAAAATAATAGTAATTGTATTGAAACTTGAGGTACAGCAGAGCTCCACACCCTTAATCTATGGTGTGTAAAAACTCCACCGTTGAAAATACATAAGTGAAAGGTTCAGGCATGGACGAATGGCCAGCCCCCATGGTCTAAGGACTATGCACCCAGAGATCTCTAATACACTAGTAAAAAGTTCTATTTATAATAATCTAGCTACTAGGGTTTACAGAAGTAAGTAATTGATGTATAAATCCACTTCCAGGGCCCACTTGGTGTATGTTTGGGCTGAGCTTGATCTATCCACGAGCTGAGGCTTCTTTTGGAGTTGAACGCCAAGTTGTAACGTATTTTGGGGTTCAACTCCGGGTCGTGATGTGTTTCTGGCGTTTGACTCCAGACAGCAACATGTACTTGGCGTTGAGCGCCACTTTACGTCGTCAATTCCCGAATAAAGTATGGACTATTATATATTGCTCAAAATCTCTGGATGTCTACTTTCTAACGCCGTTGAGAACGCGCCATTTGGAGTTCTTTAGCTCCAGAAAATCTATTTCGAGTGCAGGGAGGTCAGATTCCAACAGCATCAACAGTCCTTTGTCAGCCTCCTATCATAGTTTTGCTCAAGTCCTTCAATTTCAGCCAAAAATTACCTGAAATCACAGAAAAACACACAAACTCATAGTAAAGTCCAGAAATGTGAATTTAACATAAAAACTAATGAAAACAACCCTAAAAGTAGCTTGAACTTACTAAAAACTACCTAAAAACTGCCAAAAAGCATATAAATTATCCGCTCATCACCTCCCTTTTTAGCCTCTTTGCCTCCTCTTTGCCCCCTGGTTTGGTGCTGGCTAGTTTCGAGAGTGCGTCAGCTCGGGCATTTTGTTCGCGGGGTATGTGGCAGATCTTATATTCCCCGATTTGTCCGAGCTGTTCCTTGGTCTTATCCAAATACTTTTTCATGGTGGGATCTTTGGCTTGGTAGCTTGACGAATGAATTTTTGCCGGTATAGAATTTATCAAGTGATCAATCGTAGTATAGTCTAAACCGACGTGAAATCCATCATCAAACAAATCTACAATCTATATCCGAGAGTACTAGTCTCCCGAGTCGTTCTCCCTTGGAATTGCCAAAGTGTGCATCTTATTGATTTAATAAGCCTTGTTGGAATTTCTTGGAGGTTTTAGCAAAGTAATGAGAAACAAACAATCAATTATCAAAAGACTTGGCTTAGGGTTGGCATTAGAAATTCTATCTTTATAGTCCATTCAATGTTGACAACAATTAGGCCTTGCTTCATTTAGTTATCCCCTAAGTATAGAGGAAAATCAAATGACAACAATCAACTTGAGTCACAAGTCCTAGCTCCACCTCATGGGAATCTAGCTTTAGTGCACTCCAAGCCAACTAGCAATCCCTAATTCCAAATCAACTATTGATATAACTATTCAACTTCTTCCAATGACCAAACCCTATGCCAAGTGTAAAAATTCTACTCCATAGCTAGTGTTGACATTTTATCAAACATGTGATGAGCAAAAAAAGAAAGTCATAGTAAAATGAGAAGAAAAGTAGAATTGAAAGTATTGCAACACAAGAATCTAACAACAAGTCTCAAAGAGTAACAATGGAAATCAAATTCTCAAAGTATGGATGAAAACCAAAATTACAAAGTTGAATTCTAGATCTATGAGAATTGATCAATTACAACTACTACTTGGAAGTGGAGAGGAAAATCTATGACATGAACAAAGTGGAGTGAGAATTGTAATGGATCTCACCAAAAAGTCATTGAAAATTCAGAAATTGGATGAAGATGAACCCTAGTGAAAAGCTTGGAATCTCCCTCTTCTTCTCCCAAAAGTGTAACTAACTCTCCTCCAAAAATATCTAATTCTAGAAAAATGAACCAAGTGTCCTTAACCCTTGCTCCTTTGGTCTTCTTAAGCTTTCCCGCCAAGGCATATCCCCAAAAGTGGGATTTTTAACTACCTCCACGCCTAAGTCACGTGACTTCTAAAAAAAAATCATATTCGCGAATCGGCGCGCACGCGCCGTCGAGGCGTCTTGTAAAGTGCGCGGAGGCGTGATGTACGCGTGCGCGTCCATGAAGATCCTGGCTCAGCCGCTACTCAAGCCGGCTCGTGACTTGGCTCTTGGCTTTGGCTTCACGTTGCTCTATCCGCGCGGACGCGCCAGGTGCGCGTACGCGCCCATGCGGAAATTTCCAAAGCTCAATTCTCATGCTTCTTTCCTTTGCACCCGTCTTCCTTCTCTCTTCCGGTCCATTCCTACTCTATATCCTGAAACCACTTAACACACAAGTCATGGCATCGAATGGCCTCAAGAGAAGATTAGAAATGCATCTATTTTAGTGCAAAATAAGCATGTTTTCATTCATGAGGCAAAACTAGGAAAGGAATGCAAACTCTTGTATTCTCCTATAGAAAGTGTGTGGAATCATTAATAAAACCCCTGAAATCAGCACAAGACAAACCCTCAAAATGGGGTTTGTCAACCTCCCCACACTTAGATTCTAGCATGTCCTCATGCTTAGGGAAATGCAAAGAAACACAGAAGACCAAGGGGTTTCAAGAGCATAAGACTCATGAAATGCAACCTACTTATATGCATGCAACTATGACTATTGCTATTATCTACTTGGTTAGGAACAAATCAGCTTTCTTATGACATATGCGAGTACATGGGACACGATGGTGGTCAAAGCATAGGACTTGCCAATTTCTAAGCGTCAAATGCAATATATGCAACTTTGCATGAGGAATGCTCGCGAGAGCCGGGAATCAAAGGATTGAGCATCGAACCCTCACCGGAAGTGTTTGCACTCTAGTCGCTCGGTGCTTGGGGTTGATTCACTCAATTCGCCCCTAATCATGCTTTCTAAGATTTGTTTTTCTTCTAACAATCGACATATATTTCATGCATGCATACAAATATCATGAGGTCTTTTCCTTGGGTTGTAATGAGGCTAGGGTTAAGGTAGGATGCATATTTGGTTAAGTGAGTTTGAAATTTGAATCTTTGATAAGCTTAAACTTCCCACCTAACCTCTGACATCCTATACAATTAAATTCCAACCTAACTACCCATTTCTCACTTTTTCACATACTCATCTATCCCTTTTTGTTTCACAACACTTGTGCATTGATCTTCATTGGACTTTACTTTGGGGCATTTTGTCCCCTTTTATTTCTTTCTCCTTTTTTTTCTTTCTTTTTCTTTCTTTTTCTATATATTTTTTTTCCATATTATTCTTTTTCTTTTTCTTTTGTTTTTGCCATTTTTTTTATATACAGGAATCTCAATGCATAGGGTTTTTACATTTGATCAATACATAAGTATGTACCCAATTCCCAATATTTTCAATACCAATACAAAATTACCCTTTTATTCACCCAATGTCCCAAGGTTCCCACACTTGAATGATACTCACACACTCTAGCCTAAGCTAATCAAAGATCCAAATAAGGACATTTATTGTTTTTCGCTTTAAGGCTTGTAATGTGCTAAAATTAAGAATAAGTGGGTTAATCGTAGGCTCAAATTGGCTAACAAAGGAATATAAAAGGGTTGGCTATTTGGATATGTGAGCTAATGAAATGATGGCCTCAATCATATAAATGCATGTATACACAAAATAATGGACATAAAGAATCAAACAAATCAAAGATTACAATCATAGAAAGAGAATATTGCACACAAGAAGGAGAATAAGTGGTTATAAGATGCAACCACGCAATTAGGCTCAAAACTCACTAGCTTGTGTTCTTAACTCAAACCCATATTCCAAAATATAATTCTTCATGCAATTTTGGCATCAAAGCATTTAAAATTTGCAATGCCCCCACGGTTGCCCCAAGGTATTGGTTTCCTAAGAAAGGATTTCATTGTTCCAACCAAGTAAACTTATCATGCAGATGGTGCCAACTAAAACCTAATCATGCAACCTATCCTAATTTATTCAGATGTTACCTACGGAGATCGGTCGGCCGACCTCCCCACACTTAAAACTTAGCACGGTCCTCCGTGCTATAGGTTAGGCGCAGTGGGTGGTTGAGCTCTGAGTGTCCTACATCTCCAATGTCATCGCTATCTCCGCTTGAAGTTGCGGTGGATGTGGAGATATCGGGTTCTTCCATAGGTGGGGTGACTATGCTTAGAAGTCTCTTCACATGAGCATAACGGTGTTGGTTACGCCTCTCATAACGGTCCAATTTCTTGTGAAGGTCCTCAAGGCGTTGGGTGGCTGATTTATGTGATGTAGATGAAGTGGTAGTGTTGCAAGTTTGTGTGGGTAGTCCAATGTCCTTGGTGGCCTCCGGAGGCTTGAGGCATCTCTTGGTCGGAATTATATCACCATCGACCGGAATTGAGGTTCTCCTATCTTTACCCTCCCGGTTGACGCCGGTTTTCGCAACTAATGCCGTCACTAAAGCGGGGAATGGTAGATTTTCCTTGGCATGAATGCGCCCCATGGATTGGCGGATGGCATGCGAAATGTCGACCGGTTTATCGGTTAAGATGCACCATATCAATAAGGCCAGCTCGGCGGTGATGGATGACCCATGTGTGCTTGGGAGCACATAGTGAGCTAGAATTTGGGCCCATACCGTGGCTTCTTGAGTGAGGTGGCGGACATCTAAACCCTTGGGTCTTTGCTTTATGGTCCACCGAATCCAATATGCGTCGGGTAAAGCAATTACGCGGAGGATCGCGCTCTAATCGAATGCACGGTCATCGCATGTAGCCAAGACTTCTTGGTAGGCGTCATATGCATCCGTTGACGGTTCAATCCCAAGGACTTCTCGGATGGTTTCCACTGTGACCGACACTTGCTTTCGTCGCACAAATACTGATGTGAGAAGGGGTGAGTGGTAGTTGGAGTAGAATTCCACCACCCATGAGAGATTGGCCTCCTTTGGTTGCCTCAAGAGGAACTTCCATTGCCTCCGGTTAATGTGTGGCATCACGATCGGACCGAGGTGAGCCGGTAGGACTAGGAGGGGTTCCGGATGATAATTCCTTTCGATCATTCTTGAGTAAACAAGTTCGCAATAACGGTTGGGAAACTTGTTCGAATCCTTAGGAGGGTTGTCCTTCTCTAGAACATCAACGGGGCCCTTGGTCTTCTTTAAGAGGGGCTTGGCCGTCAGGTCGTGGTGCGCTTTATTGGAAGTTGGCTTCTTGGGGGCTTTCCCTTTGTTCTTTTTGATGACCATCCTATGGAAACAAAGAAAGGGAAAACATCAAACCCAAATGAGTGGAAGTAAATGCAATTATGCAATGAAAAGTTATGCCATAGAATATGGGTATCATTGTCACATGACAGCTGCAACATGCAACTAAGATAACATGAGAAAACCAAGGCAATTCATTTTCATATGGTGCAAGGGTAATTTAAGCACGCAAGTAAGGAGCGTGAGAGGTATATACCCTTAAGGACCACAATTGGAAAGCAAGCTAAGAAAATGTGAGTGAATGGATTGGAGAAAATGGGGATGCGCCCAAAAGTGATAGGTTGAGAGGCAATTCAGTCAAAGTGGGCTCAGAACTCAAGTATGCCTTTCGTCGAACACTTGGCGTGCATCCTTGTGTAGTTTGTGGTTAGAGGATGATGAAAGCAATGTAGCAATTCTCAATCCAATATTAATGATTACAGGTCACAGTGATTGTAAGAAAAGCAAGCAACACAACTCATCTACTAATGCAAGTGAAGATGAGACCCAAATGCCCATGAAGGGTTAAATTGAAAGAGAGGAGAAAAAAAAAAACAAAAACATCTTAAAGAAGTAACTAAAATGAAAGAAGAAAAAGGAAAGAAGCTAACTAAAAGAAGGTGAAACTAAATGAATGAGAATCAAAAGAGATGGTTGGAGTGAGAGGGTAGCTTAGTATAGTACCTTGTGAGATGAGGAAGAATATGGAAGAGAAGTTGTAGAGTGGGTTGATGGAGAGTGGAGAGTTAATATGGGGCCATTGGTGAGAAGTGGTAGAAGGTAGTGGAGAAGAGGGAATCGTGGAATGAGGATGAAGGGGTGAGTGTGCCCCTTTTTCAAGTTGGATGTGTAGTAGAAGGTATGAGAAGAGGAAGGAAATGTGAAATGGGAGTGAAGGGGTGAGTGTGCCCCTTCTTACATTGGCGCCGATCATCCGCGCGTGCGCGCACAGTGCGCGCTCACGCAGGGAGGCGAGGTGGAGTGGGGCGCGCGCGCGCACGTTGCGCGTGCGTGCCCATGCGCTTGGGCTGGCGGCACAGGAGAGGCACAGGGGTAGCATAACTCTCTGGACGAAGTACCAGAGGTTGCTTCAGGGCTTTTTGGCGCGCGCGCGCACAGAGCGCGCACGCGTCAACGCGGTTATGCCCCAGGCATGAAAAGGGCCTGGAGGGGGCTCAACTCTCTGTAAAGTGGCTCAGAGAGGAGTGCAGAATCGATGGACGCGTGCGCGGCTAGGGCGCGCGCGCGCATTTCGTGCTCGCAGTGTATGGACGCTTGCGCGCCAGGTGCGCGCACGCGGTATAGGTTTTGGGCTGGTGGCTTAGTATAGGCCTAAGAGTGGCTTAACTCTCTGGAGTATGTACCAGGAGTGCAACAAGGCGATCGGCGCGGACGCGCACAGTACGCTTGCGCGTCGATTGGCAGATTTCGCCTATGTGCGCGCGCGCGGGAGCTTCCTGTGCTTCAGGCATAGTCTTGGCATGGTGTGGGCGCGACTCTCGGATAAATGTATGGAGGGCTGTTATTCGCAATCCACGCGTCCGCGCACAGTGCGCGTCTGCGTAGATGACCGTTGAGTGCTTTAAGGGCGCGTACGCGCCAGGTGCGCGCACGCGCAAAGGGGGTGCTTTTTCTGAATTTGCATGTGTTTACATCACTTTTGACATTTCAACCCCCTCCCCCCATACAGCCACTTAAACACTATAGCAGGGCATGTTAATTGGTAAACTATCAATGAATTTTAACAAATGAAGGAGAATTGACATTAAAATCTAGCTAACAAACATGAAGTCAAGTGTCTATGTACAAAGCTCAAAGGAAGATCTTACCATGGTGGGGTGTCTCCCACCTAGCACTTTTGTTTAACGTCCTTAAGTTGGACTTTCAGTAGCTCATAATGCTTGTTCAAGAGTTGCATCCCTCAAGAGGAACACTTCAACTTCCTTGGAGTTCTTTCTTTGCTCACCATGATACAATTTGAGACGGAGCCCGTTTACCTTGAAGATGTCCGGGCTTGTTGGGTGGCGCAAGTGGTAGACCCCATAGGGTTCTACCTTCTCCACTTGGTAGGGTCCATCCCACCTTGATCTAAGCTTTCCGAGTAGTAATCTCAACCTTGAATTGTAGAGAAGGACTAGGTCACCGGGTCGGAACTCTCTTCTCCTAATGTTCTTGTCATGGATGGCTTTCAACTTTTCCTTATAAAGCCTAGAGTTGTCGTAAGCTTCTAATCTCAAACATTCCAATTCCGCCAATTGAAGCTTTCTCTCTACTCCGGCCCCACCCAAGCTCATATTGCACTCTTTTACGGCCCAATAAGCTTTGTGTTCAATCTCCACCGGTAAGTGACATGATTTACCATATACAAGCCGGAAGGGGCTCATGCCAATGGGTGTCTTGTAAGCCGTTCGATAGGCCCACAATGCATCGGAGAGTTTAATGCTCCAATCTTTCCTATTCGGCTTTACAATCCTTTCTAACACGTGCTTGATTTCCCGGTTAGAGACTTCGGCTTGGCCGTTTGTCTGAGGGTGGTAAGCCGTGGCGACTTTGTGGATGATGCCATATTTTCTCATGAGGGCGTCTATTTTTTTGTTGCAAAAGTGGGATCCTTGGTCACTTATGATTGCTCTTGGGGCGCCAAAGCGACAAATGATATTGTTCCTCACAAAGGAATACACAACATTAGCGTCATCCGTTCGGGTGGGGATTGCCTCCACCCATTTTGACACATAATCGACGACTAACAAGATGTAGAGAAAGCCATTGGACTTTGGAAATGGTCCCATGAAGTCGATTCCCCACACGTCAAAGATTTCACAAAAAAGCATATTTTGTTGGGGAATTTCGTCCTTCTTGGAAATATCTCCAAGCCTAATACATTGGGGACAAGATTTGCAATAGAGAGAAGCATCTTTGAGAAGAGTTGGCCACCAAAATCCGCAATCAAGGACCTTTCTTGCCGTTCTTTGGGGCCCATAGTGACCACCTCCTTCTGAAGTATGGCAAGCGTCCAAGATTGCTTGGAATTCGGTTTGAGGTATGCACCGTCGCACTATTTGGTCCGCTCCACACCTCCACAAATAGGGATCATCCCAAATATAGTATTTGTATTCGCTTTTCAACTTATCCTTTTTGTTTTTGTCGAGATTGGGAGGGAAAGTGCGTGAAACCAAATAGTTTGCTATTGGGGCATACCAAGGAACCACTTCCGAGATTGCGTGCAAAGCATCTAAAGGAAAGGAGTCATTGATAGGAGTGGTGTCGCCTTTTGTGTGTTCGAGGCGACTTAAATGGTCCGCCACTAGGTTTTGGGAACCGCTCCTATCTTTGATCTCCAAGTCAAATTCTTGTAACAAAAGCACCCAACGAATTAATCTCGGTTTTGATTCCTTTTTGGCCAACAAGTACTTTAGTGCCGCGTGATCCGAGTACACTACAACCTTGGAACCAAGAAGATAGGCTCGAAACTTGTCCAAAGCAAAAACAATAGCTAGGAGTTCCTTTTCGGTAGTAGTGTAGTTGGATTGGGCTCCGTCTAATGTTTTGGAAGCATAAGCTATGACATAGGGAATCTTACCCTCGTGTTGTGCTAACGCGGCTCCTATCGCATAATTCGAAGCATCACACATGATTTCAAAAGGTTGAGTCCAATTGGGGCCTCGTACTATAGGAGCTTGTGTCAATGCCACTTTAAGTTTGTCATATGCTTCCATACATTCCTTGCTTAGCTCAAATTCCGTGTCCTTTTGTAGTAGGCGAGAAAGAGGTAGGGCCACCTTGCTAAAGTCTTTTATGAATCTCCGGTAAAATTCTGCATGTCCAAGAAAAGAACGGACTTCCCTCTCGGAGGAGGGGTAAGGTAAACTAGATATGACATTTATTTTTGCCGGATCTACGGAGATGCCTTCTTTTGAGACTATGTGTCCCAAAACAATACCTTGTTTGACCATGAAATGACATTTTTCAAAATTTAAGACAAGGTTTGTTTTGGTGCATCTCTCTAATACTTTTTCAAGATTACCTAAGCAATGCTCAAATGAACCACCATACACACTAAAGTCATCCATGAAAACTTCCATCGATTGCTCTAGAAAGTCCGCAAATAGGCTCATCATGCATCTTTGAAATGTCGCCGGTGCATTGCATAGGCCAAATGGCATACGTTTGTAAGCATACGTTCCAAAGGGGCAAGTAAATGTGGTTTTTTCTTGGTCTTCTAGAGCAATATGAATTTGGAAGTATCCGGAGTAGCCATCAAGAAAACAATAATATGATTTACTGGCTAATCGATCAAGCATTTGATCAATAAATAGTAGTGGAAAGTGATCCTTTCTTGTGGCCGCATTCAATCTTCGGTAGTCTATGCATACTCTCCAAGAATTTTGCACTCTTGTTGCTATAAGTTCACCACTTTCGTTTTTGATTGTTGTCACCCCGGACTTCTTTGGGACTACTTGGACCGGGCTTACCCATTCGCTATCCGAGATAGGGTAGATGATGTCCGCCTCGAGTAGTTTAGTGACTTCTTTCTTTACTACCTCAAGAATGGTTGGATTGAGTCTCCTTTGAGGTTGTCGGACCGGTCTTGCTCCCTCTTCAAGAAATATGCGGTGCTCGCATACTTGTGGGCTTATTCCCACTAGATCCGCTAAATTCCATCCAATTGCCTTTTTGTTCTTCCTCAATACATTTAGCAATTTTTCTTCTTGTTGAGGAGTTAACTCTTGTGCAATTATTACGGGTAGCTTTTGGGCTTCATCAAGGTATGAATACCTTAAGTGAGGTGGTAGTGGCTTCAATTCCATCTTTTTGTCATTCTTTGAAGTTTGAGTTTCCGGATGGTTTGTATGATGTGTGGTGTTTAGTTCGCTTGAACTTCCATTTGCTTCTTCAACCATGTACTTCTCATTTAACTTTGCAAGGTGCACTTCGGCAACCATGTTATCAATTGGGTCACACCGGAATAGAGAGTGATTCTCCGGTGGATGCTTCATTGCTTCTTCTAGGCTAAAACTCACAACTCTCCCATCTATTTCAAAAGAGTAGGTCCCCGAGTAGGCATCTAGCTTGAATCTAGAAGTTCTCAAAAATGGTCTTCCAAGGAGAATAGATGATGCTCTCTCGGTTTCGCTTGATGGCATTTCAAGGACATAAAAGTCAATCGGAAACACCAATCCTTTTATATTCACCAATACGTCTTCCGCAACACCCATCACGGTTATTATGCTTTTATCCGCTAGGACAAATCTCGCCGTCGACCTTTTTAGTGGTGGCAACTTCAATACCCGGTAGACGGAGAGCGGCATGATGCTAGCACATGCTCCTAGGTCACACATGCAATCTATAGATTGAACTCCATTAACGGTGCAAGTGACCATACAAGGGTCCGGATCATCACACTTCTCGGGCAATGCTCCCATTAAAGCGGAAATAGAACTCCCCAATGCGATGGTTTCTAGTTCAAGAATCCTATCCTTGTTTATGCATAGATCTTTGAGAAATTTTGCATATCTAGGAACTTGATGGATAGCATCAAAGAGGGGGATGGTTACCTCAACTTTCTTGAACATTTCTACCATTTTGGGGTCGAGTTCCATGCGCTTTCTAGCTTTCTTTGCAAGTGTTGGAAATGGGAGTGGTTGAGCAATTTCTTCTTCCAATGTTCTCTTGGCCTTGGTTGTTTCCTTTGTTGGTTGGGCTTCATCCTCAACTATGACTTGTGGTGTTTTCTCTTCCACTACCTCTTCTATATCTACTCTTTCTTCCTCTTGGGCGGTTGTGATAGGACTTGAGTCCTTTGCTTCCTTCTCTTTTAGTTGCGTACCGGATCTAAGGGTGATGGCATTGATACCCCCCTTTGGATTTGGTTGAGGTTGAGAGGGAATGACACTTTGGATTGGGGGTTGAGGTGTGGGAGTTGATGGTGTATCCATGTGTGCAAGAAGAGCTTGTAATGTAGAGGTGAGGCTGGTGAGACCGGAAGCAAGTGTGTTTTGTAGTTCCTTTTGGCCTTGGATAATGGTCCGGAGTGTTTCGTCTTGGTTGGAGGGGGTGGTTGCATATGTGAGTTGGGGAGCTTGTGATTGGTTGGGTGGTGGTCTTTGATGTGGTGGTTGATATGTTTGGTAGTTTCTTTGTGGGTTTTGTTGGTTGTATGGTTGATTTTGTGAGTTGTATGGCCGGTTTTGTGAGAAGTTTTGTGAGTTGTTGCCCCATCTTTGACCTCCTCCATTGTTGTTGTTGTCCCTATTCCCTTGTTGATGGTTGTCTCTCCAATTTTGATTATTGTGTCCACTTCCTTGGTTGTAGCCTCCTCCTTGATATGGGTGCCCTTGGTTAGAATTACCGCCTTGGTAGTACCCTTGATTGGGGCGGTCATAGAAATTATGGGTAGCCGCCAAGGTGTTGTCTTCTTGAAGGCTTGGGCACTCATCCGTGTAGTGAGAGTAGCAAGAGCAAATGCCACATACTTTTTAAGGGACCAATTGTTGGTTGTGTTGTTGAGGTGGTGGAGGGTGTTGTTGGTATGATTGAGGTTGTTGTGGTTGTTGTTGGTTCAATTGGAGTTGCCTCAAGATGGATGTCATCTCATTCAAGGATTGAGTTAGAGCGGTGGTTTTACTACTAGTTGATACCTCATTCACGGTCCTTGGACGGTTGACTCTTCGCCTCATATGTTGATTGGATTCGGCTAAGTCAATGATAAGTTGCCATGCCTCCTCCGCGGTTTTATATTTGGACAAAAAACCATTGCTAGAAGTGTCCAAGAGGGTTCTATCTTGCTCTCGCATCCCTTGACATATGTATCCAAGCAATACTTGAGTGTCGATCATGTGATTAGGGCATGCATCTAGTAGTTTGCGAAACCGTTCCCAATACTCATAGAGTGGTTCCGTCTCACCTTGCACAATACAAGACATTTCCTTCCTTAGCCTATCCATCTTCTCCGGGGGCAAGAATTTATCCAAGAATCCTCTTCTAAGTAGGTCCCAATCGGAGGTGACTTCACTAGAGAGAGTGTAGAACCATTCTTTAGCCTTGTCCTCAAGAGAGAAAGGAAAAGCAAACAACCATATAGCAACTTCATCGGACCCTTCCCGTCTAGTAGTTGAGCATATGCGATGGAAGTCCTTGAGATGTCGAATAGGGTCTTGTGCGGGAAGCCCATGAAACTTGGGTAAGAGGTTGATCAAAGCGGTCTTCAATTCAAAGTTTGCATTCAAGTTGGGGTGAGTTACATGAAGGGGTTGAAGGACATAATCCGGTGCACCCGCTTCCTTGATGGTAACTCTCCTTGGAGCATCCATGGTATTAGTACCTAAAACAAAAGAAGATTTGTTAGTGAGATTGATGGGAGTATGATTAATGCCTTCTTTGAGTGACGGTTCAATGTTCACTTCTAGTAAGGTGGTTGAGGTGGTGAAAACCTCTTCACCTTTCCCAAACCTTAGTCGCCTCCGAGCTTGTCTAATATGAAACAAAGTTCGTTCTATTTTCGGATCAAAAGGGACTAAGCTCGGATTCGGTTGTGAACGCGTCATGCAATGAAGGGGAAATGAAATTCATTGTAACGATGAGGGGTTAGTCACTTGAGCAATTTACAATGAAGTGCAACTATGTACATATATACACGCTTAATCCAAACAATAACATGGCACACTAAGCAAATTCCCTGGCAACGGCACCATTTTGACGAATGAATTTTTGCCGGTATAGAATTTATCAAGTGATCAATCGTAGTATAGTCTAAACCGACGCAAAATCTATCATCAAACAAATCTACAATCTATATCCGAGAGTACTAGTCTCCCGAGTCGTTCTCCCTTGGAATTGCCAAAGTGTGCATCTTATTGATTTAATAAGCCTTGTTGGAATTTCTTGGAGGTTTTAGCAAAGTAATGAGAAACAAACAATCAATTATCAAAAGACTTGGCTTAGGGTTGGCATTAGAAATTCTATCCTTATAGTCCATTCAATGTTGACAACAATTAGGCCTTGCTTCATTTAGTTATCCCCTAAGTATAGAGGAAAATCAAATGACAACAATCAACTTGAGTCACAAGTCCTAGCTCCACCTCATGGGAATCTAGCTTTAGTGCACTCCAAGCCAACTAGCAATCCCTAATTCCAAATCAACTATTGATATAACTATTCAACTTCTTCCAATGACCAAACCCTATGCCAAGTGTAAAAATTCTACTCCATAGCTAGTGTTGACATTTTATCAAACATGTGATGAGCAAAAAAAGAAAGTCATAGTAAAATGAGAAGAAAAGTAGAATTGAAAGTATTGCAACACAAGGATCTAACAACAAGTCTCAAAGAGTAACAATGGAAATCAAATTCTCAAAGTATGGATGAAAACCAAAATTACAAAGTTGAATTCTAGATCTATGAGAATTGATCAATTACAACTACTACTTGGAAGTGGAGAGGAAAATCTATGACATGAACAAAGTGGAGTGAGAATTGTAATGGATCTCACCAAAAAGTCATTGAAAATTCAGAAATTGGATGAAGATGAACCCTAGTGAAAAGCTTGGAATCTCCCTCTTCTTCTCCCAAAAGTGTAACTAACTCTCCTCCAAAAATATCTAATTCTAGAAAAATGAACCAAGTGTCCTTAACCCTTGCTCCTTTGGTCTTCTTAAGCTTTCCCGCCAAGGCATATCCCCAAAAGTGGGATTCTTAACTACCTCCACGCCTAAGTCACGTGACTTCTAAAAAAAATCATATTCGCGAATTGGCGCGCACGCGCAAGGTACGCGCACGCGCCGTCGAGGCGTCTTGTAAAGTGCGCGGAGGCGTGATGTACGCGTGCGCATCCATGAAGATCCTGGCTCAGCCGCTACTCAAGCCGGCTCGTGACTTGGCTCTTGGCTTTGGCTTCACGTTGCTCTATCCGCGCGGACGCGCCAGGTGCGCGTACGCGCCCATGCGGAAATTTCCAAGGCTCAATTCTCATGCTTCTTTCCTTTGCACCCGTCTTCCTTCTCTCTTCCGGTCCATTCCTACTCTATATCCTGAAACCACTTAACACACAAGTCACGGCATCGAATGGCCTCAAGAGAAGATTAGAAATGCATCTATTTTAGTGTAAAATAAGCATGTTTTCATTCATGAGGCAAAACTAGGAAAGGAATGCAAACTCTTGTATTTTCCTATAGAAAGTGTGTGGAATCATTGATAAAACCCCTGAAATCAGCACAAGACAAACCCTCAAAATGGGGTTTGTCATAGCTCCATGTTATTTGTGATGTGACCACTTGTGAATCGCAATAAATGTTGAGTTTTTGAGCTCCCACCTCTTCAGCCAGCTTCAAACCAGTTAACAATGCTTCATATTTTGCCTGGTTATTTGAGGCTGGGAACCAGAACTTGAGGGAGAGCTCAACTTGGGTTTCTTGGTTGCTTTCTATTATTACGCCTGCGCCGCTTCCAATTTTATTTGAAGAACCGTCCACATAGAGATTCCATTATGTGAGGGTTTCCAGGGCATCTGTGAATTCTGCGATAAAGTCGGCCAGATACTATGATGTGATGGCCGTCCGAGCTTCATATTGGAGGTCGAACTCTGATAGCTCGACTGCCCATTGTAGAATTCTGCCTGCTAAATCTGTTTTTTGCAATATTCCTTTTAAGGGATGGTTAGTTCGAACCTTAATGGTGTGAGCCTGGAAGTAAGGGCGGAGTCGTCGGGATGTTAAAATGATAGTATAGGCGAATTTTTCTATTTTTTGGTAGTTCAGCTCGGATCCCTGTAGTGCTTTGCTAATGAAGTAGACGGGTTGTTGTCCATTCTCGTCTTCTCTGACTAGTACTGAGGCTATTGCCCGGCTTCCTACTGCGAGATATAATATGAGTGGTTCTCCTTCTCGTGGTCGAGATAGGATAGGTGGCCGTCCTAAGAACTTCTTAAAGTCTTGGAAGGCTTGCTCACATTCTATTGTCCATTCGAACTGTTTTCCCTTTCTTAAAGTAGCATAGAAGGGGAGAGATCTTATTGCAGCTTCTGCTAAGAATCGGGATAAGGCGGCCAATCTCCCGTTGAGTTGCTGTACTTCTTTGACACAGGTTGGACTCTTCATGTTGAGTATGGCCTTACATTTGTCTGGATTTGCTTCAATTCCTCTTTGTGTGAGCATGAAACCTAAGAATTTTCCCGCTTCTACTGCAAAGGTGCATTTCGCCGGATTGAGTCGCATGTCATGCTTTCTTATGGTGTCGAACAGTTGGGCCAGGTCAGACAATAATGTCTCTTCGCTTTGTGTTTTTATTAGCATGTCATCTACGTAGACTTCCATGACCTTTCTGATGTGATCCGAGAAGACTTTATTCATTAGCCTTTGATAAATAGCTCCTGCGTTCTTGAGATCGAAAGGCATCACAATGTAGCAGTAGTTTACTTTCGGTGTTAAGAACGAGGTCTTTTCTTGATCTGGTGGATACATGGGGATTTAGTTGTACCCCGTGTATGCGTCCATAAACGAGAGATATCTATATCCGGAGGAAGCATCTACCAGAGCGTCAATACTTGGGAGTGGGTATGGATCTTTTGGACAAGCTTTGTTGAGATCGGTGTAATCGGTGCACATTCGCCACTTCCCATTTGATTTTTTCACCAAGACGACGTTGGCTAGCCATAGTGGGTATTTGACTTCTCTTATTTTACTTGGTCTTGAATTTTTATGTTATGTACCTATATGGCAGTACCCATTAGTGGCCAGCTAGCTTTCCCACCTCTTTTTTGGGTCCCTTCTTTTTTTGTGAAAAAGATTTTGTTCATACCCTGGGTTGAGCTGTCCAAGCCGGGATGTTCAGTAGCAAAGCGACCGACCTCTTTAGGTCAAGCAGACCGACTTTTTCGTAAAGAACTCGGCTAAATCGACAGGAAAGCCCAAAGAAGGGCCCAACTCAAGGAATACGACCCCGATCCAAAGGCAGCCCAAGCCTATAGAGATAAGGGCGGTTCCATGGAAGATAAGCTGACCTCGACAAAAGATAAGATAAGATAAGATAACTAACTTATCTTATTTAAAGAAGGTCACATCTCACCATTATAAATACACTGGAGCACCCAGGTATAACTCATACTCTGATTCTACTCAATACCTGCTTAATACCCTTGCTAACTTAAGCATCGGAGTCCCTTGCAGGTACCCCCCACCCTCTGGGGACGAAGGATCAGCACTACCACCAAGTCCAACAAGTCGGACACAACCGCTCCAACCAGCACAGAAGATCTTGTACGAGATCGACCTCCAGTTTCAGGTAACCATCGGAACAGATTTCTACCGTAAATATTATAAATTCTTGAGCTAAATGGCAATAAAATTGTTGAATAATTGTTTAGTAGAATAATATATTTTTATACCTAAATATATGAAGAAAGATGTGATTATTTGATTTTAATATTTGTTATTGTGCCATTTATTTTTTGTCTCTCCTACACAATTATAAAAAAGAATCTAATTTGTTCAGTTTAAGTTATACTCCTTATAGATTATTCAATTAGTGAGTAATAATTATTTTTCGTATTACATTATATCTTGTATTAGTAATAAGCTTAGTAAGTAACCAAACCAAAATATGAAATGGGAAGAGAACACCTTTAAAATAACATAGTTTAAATGAACATACTTTTATGTGTTAATTAAAATGAGAAGAAGCTTGTCTAATATGCTTTGAATTTTAAAAATCTAAATATATTAATGTTAATTTTTATATTATCTGGTATTAATTTTGCTCCTACTGTTGAAAGTTTCTAGGCCTGTGAGTGTATGTATGAATTTGCTTGTTGATGGAAAGTTTGATTGGTTATGTTCTTAGTCAGTTAGAGTTGACAGCAGAACAGACGCAGATCCGAAGAGAGGGAAGAAGGAGCGTTTGGAGATAGCGTCATGTAGCAGAGTGGTTAATGAAATGGGATGTGGGAGTGGTGATGATCCGGATTCGGCTGGTAAAATGCCCATAATGGCAGGTGACGACGAGGTACGAATTATGTTGAATTGAAGATAGAGCACGGTGTTAGGTGTGGATGTGGGAGGGGGACTTTTTTAAGGGTTTCTTTTGAGTTAGTGAGCATTTTTTAGTTTATGTGAAAGGTATTTAACATGTCAGCTTGTGAATTCATGCAGGAAAAAATGCTTGACATAGGAATGGAGGAGGATGAGTTTGAGGGTTTTGGGTATAAGCAGAGTAAAGGCATTGCCAACACGATATCTGATGCAGGACAGGTTACTGCGGCAGATGTTCTTAAGATGGAGTTCAATAGTCCAGCGGAAGCTACTATTTTCTACGAGGAGTACAGTAGGGCGAAGGGTTTTGCAATGCGACAAGGGAAAAAGTTGAAAAATAAGAATGGTGATTTTGTTCGTTACACATATCTATGTAACAAACAAGGCTTCAGAGACAAGAAGTGGCTAGAGAAGGTGGATCGGAAGAGGGAGCACAAGGTGGTGACTCGTTGTGGGTGTCCTATGGAGATGCGTATTAAGCCTAAAGGAGATAGTGGGAGATGGTTTTTATCTCGTTTTGTGGAGGAACATAACCATGAGCTCCTACTTATGAAGTATGTGGACTATCTACCTGCTCACCGTAAGATTTCTGATGTTGATATTGCACACAGGGAGAGCATGAGACTAGTCGGGATATCAATTCCAAAGATCTATGAGTCTATTGCTGCACAAGTGGGTGGTTTTAATTTTGTTTCATTTACTAAGCGAGATATGTACAACGAGGTTAGGCGACAAAGGGCGATGCAGAATGGTGACGTGAATGCTGCATTGAAGGTTTTGGAGGGTGCAGCCTGGACGGACGAGAAATTGTACTAAAGGTACGAGGTTGGTGAGGGGCAGCACATGTGCGATCTCTTTTGGAGTGATGGGTGAAGCCAGGATGATTATAAGGTATTTGGAGATGCACTAGCATTCGATGCAACTTATGGGCGAAACAAGTACAATCTCCCAGTTATTGTTTTTTCTGGGGCTAATAATCACAACTAGACCTGTGTATTTGCAACTGCTATGGTATCATGCGAATCAATAGCAGCTTATGTATGGGTTTTAAGAAAGTTACTAGAATAAATAGGGGAAAAAGCACCAACAGTGGTGATAACTGATGGCGATCGATCAATACGCGTAGCTATTTAGGAAGTATTTCCCAATGCTCTCCACTGCTTATGCGCTTGGCACCTCTTGAAGAGTGCGACGGTTAATATGTGTAAACCCCAGTTCACATCATTGTTTAGACAGTGCATGCTTGCCGATATTGAGGTTGAGGAGTTTGAAATACTTTGGGATGCCATGCTGGAGGAGTGTGTGGGAGTTAGAGTAGGTTAAGGACATATACGAGAAGAAGTCTTCATGGACAACTGCTTATATACGGGGCCGATTTTATACTGGGCTCCGCACAACATCTCTGTGTGAGTCATTGCACGCAAAGCTAGGGAGATTTGTGGAAAGTGATACGGCATACTTGAGTTTGTAACCAGTTTTCAACGATGTGTCGACTTTCTGAGGGACAATGAAGAAGAGCTTGACTTCTGATCATCGTACGGGATGCCAGTCCTTCAAACCCAGTTTCCAGAGTTAGAAAAGTCAGGGGCAATAAACTTCACACTGGAATTTTTCTCAAGATATCGTGAGTCGCTTAAAAGGTGTGTTTGGGTCACGATATTGGAGTGCATTGAAGGTGAGGATAGGTGTGTGTATGTGACACAAAAGTATAGAAAATCTGATTCACGGTGGAATGTGGTTCATATGAGAAGGAAAAAGGAGTTTCTTTGCTGTTGCCTGAGGATGGATTCAATCGGTTTGCCATGTGTTCACCTACTAATAGTTTTGGTTAGGTTATTTTAATTCCCTTCCTAAGAGTTTGGTGTTACCGCAGTGGTCCAAAGCGGCGAAGGAGGATCTTTGTTATGAACGGTTAAGTAGCCAATATGGTGATGCAGGTGTTTTGTATCGAAGTAGAGCAGGTGCATTCCTATAGCACTGCAAGCGGTTAACAAAAGTTGCATGTATTAAGGAGGAGGGCTTCGGGCAATATTTAGCCAAGGTTGTGGAGGATACTGGTTTTTTTGAAAAAAATGGACTAAGTGGTGTGGTTGCTAGGACCAGAGTTGGCAACATTGGGGGAGGAGTTAGGGATCCTGTTAGTGTTAGGACGAAAGGCACAGGACATGGCAATGAACCTCTTGGGTCTAGGGGTATCAAGCGGCATAAGTGCAGCACATGTGGTTGTCTTGATCATTGAACGACTTGCTGTCCCAATGCTCCACCGACATCAGCATCATCAACCCATGACGAGGGTGCAAAAATATTATCACAAATTATTAACATGGTAAGCACGACAACCATGCTTCACTTTGGGCATATATTTCTCTATCGTGGACGTATGCTGTTATGAATGTTGTTTTAAAATATTGCAGACACGTGTATAAGACTTGGTGGTACTGGACAATGTGTGAAATTAATAATATGATAACAATAATGTGGGTCTTCATAATGGTTTGCAGGGTCCCTAAATCTAAGAACAAGGGAGAAGTGTGTGGTGGTGATCCTTGAAGTGGTTTGGATCTTTGCATAGCTGGTTATTCACAAGTGGTCGTTCAGTCTTGGTCGCTGGTGGACGAAATTGTGATCAACAATATTGGCTCTTTGGTATGTACACAAAAACTATTGTGAGAGGCATCATTATTATGGTACTGGTTGAATCCACAACTCCGTTCAACTAACCAGCAAGTGTACTGGGTCTTCCAAGTAATAAACCTTACGTGAGTAAGGGTCGATCCCACAGAGATTGTTGGTATGAAGCAAGCTATGGTCACCTTGTAAATCTCAGTCAGGCAGATTAAAATTGTTTATGGTTTCGAAAATTAATAATAAAAGGAAATAATAAAAGGGATAGAATACTTATGCAGATTCATTGGTGGGAATTTCAGATAAGCATATGGAGATGCTGCATGGCTCAAGGACGCCTGCTTTCCTACTGCTTCAACTCAACCTTTCTTACTCCTTTCCATGGCAAGCTGTGTATAGGGGTTCACCATCAGCGGTGGCTACTTTCAATCCTCTCGGGAAAATGGTCCTCTGCGGCTGTCACTCGCATGGCTAATCGTCTGGAGGCATCACCCATGGTTGATGGCTACATCCCATCCTCGCAGTGAAAACTACGCTCACGCACTCTGTCACAGCACGGCTAATCACTGGTTGGTTCCTGCGCCTACTGGAATAGAATCCCTTGATTCTTTTGCGTCTGTCACTAACGCCCAGCACTTGCAAGTTTGAAGCACGTCACAGTCATTCATTACCGGAATCCTACTCGGAATACCACAGACAAGGTGAGACTTTCCGGATTCCCAGGATCTTACTCGGAATACCACAGACAAGGTGAGACTTTCCGGATCCTCATAAATGCCGCCATCTATCTAGCTTATACCACGAAGATTCTATTGGGGAATCTAAGAGATACGCATTCAAGCTCGGTTGCATGTAGAACGGAAGTGGTTGTCAATCACGTGCGTTCATGAGTGAGAATGATAATGAGGGTTATCTAATCATCACATTCATCATGTTCTTGGGTACGAATGAATATCTTGGAATAAGAATAAGATAGAATTGAATAAAAGAAAATAGATTTGCATTAGTACTTGAGGTACAGCAGAGCTCCACACCCTTAATCTTTGGTGTGCAGAAACTCCACCGTTGAAAATACATAAGTAAAAGGTTCAGGCATGGCCGAATGGCCAGCCCCCATGTGGTCACAAGACCGAATGATCAAAGACACTTAATACAATAGTTAAATGTTCTATTTATAATAAACTAGCTCCTAGGGTTTACATGAGTAAGTAATTGATGCATAAATTCACTTCCGGGGCCCACTTGGTGTATGTTTGGGCTGAGCTTGATCAATCCACGAGCTGAGGCTTCTCTTGGAGTTGAACTCCGAGTTATGACGTGTTTTGGGCGTTCAACTCCGGATCATGACGTTTTTCTGGCGTTTAACTCCAGACAGTAGCATGAACTTGGCGTTCAACGCCAAGTTACGTCGTCAAATTCCGAATGAAGTATGGACTATTATATATTGCTGGAAAGCCCTGGATGGCTACTTTCCAACGCCATTGAGAGCGTGCCATTTGGAGTTCTGTAGCTCCAGAAAATCCATTTCGAATGCAGGGAGGTCAGAATCCAACAGCATCAGCAGTCCTTTTGTCAGCCTTTTTCAAAGTTTTGCTCATGTCCCTCAATTTCAGTCAGAATTTACCTGAAATCACAGAAAAACACACAAACTCATAGTAAAGTCCAGAAATGTGAATTTAACATAAAAACTAAAGAAAACATCCCTAAAAGTAGCTTGAACTTACTAAAAACTACCTAAAAACAATGCCAAAAAGCGTATAAATTATCCGCTCATCACAACACCAAACTTAAATTGTTGCTTGTCCCCAAGCAACTGAAAATCAAATAGGATAAAAAGAAGAGAATATACTATAAATTCAGAAATATCAATGAATATTAATTATAATTAAATGAGCGGGACTTGTAGCTTTTTGCTTCTGAATAGTTTTGGCATCTCACTTTTTCCTTTGAAGTTTAGAATGATTGGCTTCTCTAGGAATTTAGAATTTCGGATAGTGTTATTGACTTTCCTAGTTAAGCGTGTTGATTCTTGAACACAGCTACTTATGAGTCTTGGCCGTGGCCCTAAGCATTTTGTTTTCCAGTATTACCACCGGATACACAAATGCCACAGACACATAACTGGGTGAACCTTTTCAGATTGTGACTTAGCTTTGCTAAAGTCCCCAGTTAGTGGTGTCCTGAGCTCTTAAGCACACTCTTTTGCCTTGGATCACGACTTTAACCACTCAGCCTCAAGCTTTTCACTTGGACCTTCATGACACAAGCACATGGTTAGGGACAGTTTGATTTAGCCGCTTAGGCCTGGATTTAATTTCCTTGGGCCCTCCTATCCATTGATGCTCAAAGCCTTGGATCCTTTTTACCCTTGCCTTTTGGTTTTAAGGGCTATTGGCTTTTTCTACTGCTCCTTCTTTTTCTATATACTCTTTTTAGCTCCCCCCCCTTTTTTTTTTTCGCAAGCTTTCTTCTTTTTCACTGCTTTTTCTTGCTTCAAGAATCAATTTCATGATTTTTCAGATCATCAATAACATTTCTCTTTGTTCATCATTCTTTCAAGAGCCAACAATTTTAACATTCATAAACAACAAGATCAAAAGACATATGCACTGTTCAAGCATTCATTCAGAAAACAAAAAGTATTGTCACCACATCAATATAATTAAACTAAATTCAAGAGCTATTTTCGAAATTTATGTACTTCTTGTTCTTTTGAATTAAAACATTTTTTCATTTAAGAGAGGTGAAGGATTAATGGATTTTATTCATAGCTTTAAGGCATGGTTACATACTAATGATCATGAAATAAAGACACAAAACATAAATAAACACAATACTAAAAACCGAAAACAGAAAGAAATAAAGAACAAGGAATGAATCCACCTTTAGTGGCGTCTTCTTCTTGAAGGACCAATGATGTTCTTAAGCTCTTCTATGTCCCTTCCTTGCCTTTGTTGCTCCTCCCTCATTGCTTTTTGATCTTCTCTTATTTCTTGGAGAATGATGGAGTGCTCATGATGTTCCACCCTTAATTGTTCCACATTGTGGCTTAAATCTTCTAAGGAGGTGTTGAGTTGCTCCCAATAGTTGTTTGGGGGAAAGTGCATCCCTTGGGGCATCTCAGGAATTTGTTGATGATGAGCTTCCTCATGCACTTCTTGAGGGCCGTGAGGAGCTTCTCTTGCTTGCTCCATCCTTTTCTTGGTGATGGGCTTGTCTTCTTCAATAGAGACATCTCCTTCTATGATAACTCCAGCTGAGTAACATAGATGGCAAATAAGGTGAGGAAAAGCTAGCCGTGCCATAGGTGAGGGCTTGTCGGCTATTTTGTAGATTTCATTGGAGATGACCTCATGAACTTCTACTTCCTCTCCAATCATGATGCTATGGATCATGATGGCCCGATCCACAGTAACTTCAGATCGGTTGCTAGTAGGAATGATAGAGCGTTGAATGAACTCCAACCATCCTCTAGCTATAGGCTTGAGGTCCAGTCTTCTTAGTTGGACTGGCTTGCCCTTGGAATCTATTCTCCACTGAGCTCCTTCCACACAAATGTCCATAAGGACTTGGTCCAACCTTTGATTAAAGTTGACCCTCCTTGTGTAGGGGCGTTCATCACCTTGCATCATGGGTAAGTGGAATGCCAACCTCACATTTTCCGGACTAAAATCTAAGTATTTCCCCCGAACCATGGTGAGATAGTTCTTTGGATTCGGGTTCATACTTTGATCATGGTTCCTAGTGATCCATGCATTGGCATAGAATTCTTGAACCATCAATATTCCGACTTGTTGCATGGGGTTGGTTATGACTTCCCACCCTCTTCTTTGGATCTCATGTCGGATCTCCGGATATTCATTCTTTTTGAGCTTGAAAGGGACCTCAGGGATCACCTTCTTCTTTGCCACAACATCATAGAAGTGGTCTTGATGGCTCTTGGAGATGAATCTTTCCATCTCCCATGACTCGGAGGTGGAAGCTTTTGCTTTCCCTTTCCTTTTTCTAGAGGATACTCCGGCCTTAGGTGCCATTGGTAATGGAAAAACACAAAAAAGCTTATGCTTTTACCATACCAAACTTAAAATTTTGCTCGTCCTCGAGCAAGAAAGAAAAGAAGAGTAGAAGAAGAAGAAGAAATTATGGTAGAGAGGGAGAGAGGTGGTTTCGGCTTTAGGTGAAGAAGGAGGGTGTGTGTTGTGTGAAAATGAAGTAGAATGGAAGGGTATTTATAGGGAAAGGGGGGGAGGTATGTTCGGCCATTTGGGTGGGAATGGGAGGGAAATTGGTTTGAATTTTTGAAGGTAGGTGGGGTTTATGGGGAAGAGTGGGTGGATGTGAGTGGTGAATGGGGTAATTGGGAAGAGGAGTTGAGGTGATTGGTGAAAGGTGTTGGGAAGTGTGACATGGGGAAGAGTGATTTTGGATTAGGAGAGTGTGATTAGGATTAAAAGGTAAGGTGGGAATATGGTAGGTGGGGATCCTGTGGGGTCCACAGATCCTGTGGGGTGATCCTGTGGGGTTCACAGATCCTGAGGTGTAAACAAATACCATTCCTTCACCATATAGGCATGTAAAATGCCTTCATGCATCATTCTGGCGTTCAAACGCCCATTGGTGCATGTTCTGGGCGTTCAACGCCCATGTAATGCATGTTTCTGGCGTTGAACGCCAGTTTCATGCTTGTTTCTGGCGTTCAGCGCCAGTTTGTCCTCTCTGTGCACGTTCCTGGCGTTTAACGCCAGGTTGTTGCTTGTTTCTGGCGTTCAGCGCCAGAATGGTGCTCTGTTCTGGCGTTGAACGCCAGCCAGATGCACCTTACTGGCGTTGAACGCCAGTCTGCGCTACCTCCAGGGTGAAAAATTTTTTCTTCTGTTTTTGACTCTGTTTTTAATTTTTTGATTTTTTTTTGTGACTCCTCATGATCATGTACCTAATAAAACACAAAATAACAATAAAATAGAATAAAATAAAATTAGATAAATAAAATTGGGTTGCCTCCCAACAAGCGCTTCTTTAATGTCAATAGCTTGACAGTGGCTCTCATGGAGCCACAAGGTGATCAGGTCAATTTTAGTGTGGTCCCAACACCAAACTTAGAGTTTGGATATGGAGTTTGAACACCAAACTTAGAGTTTGGTTGTGGCCTCACAACACCAAACTTAGAGTTGGACTGTGTGGGCTCTTCTTGACTCTGAACTGAGAGAAGCTCTTCATGCTTAATCTCTTTTGTCACAGAGGGATGGCCATGTGCCTTAAACACAAGGTATTCCCCATTCAATTGAAGGACTAATTCTCCTCTGTTGACATCTATCACAGCTTCTGCTGTGGCTAGGAAAGGTCTTCCAAGGATGATACATTCATCATCTTCCTTCCTAGTGTCCAGGATTATGAAATCAGTAGGGATGTGAAGGCCTTCAACCTTTACTAGAACGTCCTCTACTAACCCATAAGCTTGTCTCAATGACTTGTCTGCCAGTTGCAATGAGAACAAGGCAGGTTGTACCTCAATGATCCCCAGCTTCTCCATTACAGAGAGTGGCATAAGATTTATCCCTGACCCCAGATCACACAGAGCTTTTTCAAAGATCATGGTGCCTATGGAACAAGGTATTAAGAACTTGCCAGGATCTTGTTTCTTTTGAGGTAGAGTTTTCTGAATCCAAGAATCCAGTTCATTAATGAGCAAGGGAGGTTCACTTTCCCAAGTCTCATTACCAAACAACTTGGCATTCAGCTTCATGATAGCTTCTAAATATTGAGCAACTTGCTCTCCAATTATATCTTCATCTTCTTCTGAGGAAGAATAGTCTTCAGAGCTCATGAATGGCAGAAGGAGATTCAATGGAATCTCTATGGTCTCTATATGAGCCTCAGATTCCTTTGGATCCTTAATAGGAAACTCCTTCTTGTTTGAGGGACGTCCCAGGAGGTCTTCCTCACTAGGATTTTCGTCCTCCTCCTCCCTTGTGCATTCGGCCATATTGACTATGTCAATGGCCTTGCACTCTTCTTTTGGATTTTCTTCTGTATTTCTTGGGAGAATACTGGGAGGAGTTTCAATGACTTTCTTACTCAGCTGGCCCACTTGTGCCTCCAGGTTTCTAATGGATGATCTTGTTTCATTCATGAAACTGAAAGTGGCCTTTGACAGATCAGAGACTACACTGGCTAAATTAGAAGTGTTTTGTTCAGAATTCTCTGTCTGTTGCTGAGAAGATGATGGATATGGCTTGCTATTGTTCAGCCTATTGCGTCCACCATTGTTAAAACCTTGTTGAGGTTTTTGTTGATCCTTCCATGAGAAATTTGGATGATTTCTCCATGATGAGTTATAGGTGTTTCCATAAGGTTCACCCATGTAATTAACCTCTGCCATGGCAGGGTTCTCAGGATCATAAGCTTCTTCAGAAGCTACCTCTCTAGTACTGTTGGATGCATGTTGCAATCCATTCAGATTTTGAGAGATCATGTTGACCTGTTGAGTCAACACTTTGTTCTGAGCCAATATGGCATTCAGAGTATCAATTTCAAGAACTCCTTTCTTCTGAGGTATCCCATTGTTCACGGAATTCCTCTCAGAAGTGTACATGAACTGGTTATTTGCAACCATGTCAATGAGCTCTTGAGCCTCTTCAGGCATTTTCTTCAGGTGAATAGATCCACCTGTAGAATGATCCAATGACATTTTCGAAAATTCAGAGAGACCATAATAGAATATGTCTAATATGGTCCATTCTGAAAACATGTCAGATGGACATCTTTTGGTCAGCTGCTTGTATCTTTCCCAAGCTTCATAGAGGGATTCACCATCTTTTTGTTTGAAGGTTTGAACATCCACTCTCAGCTTGCTCAGCTTTTGAGGAGGAAAGAATTTATCCAAAAAGGCAGTGACCAGCTTATCCCAGGAGTCCAGGCTATCCTTAGGTTGTGAATCCAACCATATTCTAGCTCTGTCTCTTACAGCAAAAGGGAAAAGCATGAGTCTGTAGACTTCAGGATCAACTCCATTCGTCTTTACAGTCTCACAGATCTGCAAGAATTCAGTTAAAAACTGATAAGGATCTTCAGATGGAAGTCCATAAAACTTGCAGTTTTGTTGCATTAAAGCAACTAGTTGAGGCTTAAGCTCAAAGTTATTGGCTCCAATGGCAGGAATGGAGATGCTTCTTCCATCAAACTTGGACGTTGGTTTTGTGAAGTCACCAAGCATTCTCCTTGCATTATTATTATTTTCGGCTGCCATCTCTTTCTCTTGTTCGAAAATTTCTGAAAGGTTGTTTCTGGATTGTTGTAATTTAGCTTCTCTTAATTTTCTCTTCAGAGTCCTTTCAGGTTCTGGATCAATCTCAACAAGAGTGCCTTTATCCTTGTTCCTGCTCATATGAAAGAAAAGAAAACAAGAAAAGAAGAGGAATCCTCTATGTCACAGTATAGAGATTCCTTTATGTTAGTAGAAAAGAAAGGGGTAGAAGAATGAAGAAGGTGATTCGGATTTTTGGATGAAGAGAGGTGAAGAGAAGTGTTAGTAATTAAATAATTAAATAGAAGAAGAAAAGAGAAGGGAGAATTTCGAAAATAAATTTAAAAAGGGTTAGTGATTTTCGAAAATTAGAGATAAATGTAATTGAAATTAAAATTTGAAATAATTAATTAATTAAAAAGAATTTTTTGAAAAGAGAGGGAGATATTTTCGAAAATTTAAGAGGGAAAAGTAGTTAGGTGGTTTTGAAAAAGATGAGAAACAAACAAAAAGTTAGTTAGTTGATTGAAAAAGATTTGAAATCAAAATTTAAAAAAAGATAAGAAGATAAGAAGTTAGATAAGATATTTTGAAATCAAATTTTGAAAAATATAAATTTTTTTTTTGAAAAAGATAAAATAAAAGATAAAAAGATTTAATTCAAAAATTTTAAAGTTATTTACTTCACTAACAAGAACTACAAGATAAGATTCTAGAACTTTAAAGATTGGACCTTTCTTAACAAGAAAATAACAAACTTCAAATTTTTGAACCAATCATATTAATTATTAGTGAATTTTCGAAAATTAGATGTAAAGATAAGAAAAAGATTTTAAAAGTAATTTGAAATTTTTGAAAATTATATAGAAAAATGAAAAAGATATGATTTTTGAAAAAGATTTTAAAAAGATAAGATTTTTAAAATTGAAATTTTGACTTGACTTGTAAGAAACAACTAATTTTAAAATTTTTTTGACCAAGTCAACCCAAAATTTCGAAAATTTGGAGGAAAATAAGGAAAAGATAATTTTTTTTTATTTTTGAATTTTTAATTATGAGAGAGAAAAATAACAAAAATACTCAATGCATGAAATTTTTAGATCAAAACAATGAATGCATGCAAGAATGCTATGAATGTCAAGATGAACACCAAGAACACTTTGAAGATCATGATGAACATCAAGAACATATTTTTGAAAAAATTTTTGATGCAAAGAAAACATGCAAGACACCAAACTTAGAAATCTTTAATGCTTGGAAAATATGAATGCAAAGATGCATATGAAAAACAACAAACAATACAAAACAAGAAATCATCAAGATCAAACAAGAAGACTTGTCAAGAACAACTTGAAGATCATGAAGAACACTATGAATGCATGGATTTTCGAAAAAATGCAAGAAAAAATTTTAAAGTATGCAATTGACACCAAACTTAAAAATTGACTAAAGACTCAAACAAGAAACACAAAATATTTTGATTTTTATGATTTTCTAATTTTTGGATTTTATTAAATTTTTTTTCGAAAATAAAGTTAGAAAAACGAAAAAGAAAAGAAAAAATTTTGAAAAATATTTTTGAAAAGAAAATTACCTAATCTGAGCAACAAGATGAACCGTCAGTTGTCCATACTCGAACAATCCCCGGCAACGGCGCCAAAAACTTGGTGGACGAAATTGTGATCAACAATATTGGCTCTTTGGTATGTACACAAAAACTATTGTGAGAGGCATCATTATTATGGTACTGGTTGAATCCACAACTCCGTTCAACTAACCAGCAAGTGTACTGGGTCGTCCAAGTAATAAACCTTACGTGAGTAAGGGTCGATCCCACAGAGATTGTTGGTATGAAGCAAGCTATGGTCACCTTGTAAATCTCAGTCAGGCAGATTAAAATTGTTTATGGTTTCGAAAATTAATAATAAAAGGAAATAATAAAAGGGATAGAATACTTATGCAGATTCATTGGTGGGAATTTCAGATAAGCATATGGAGATGCTGCATGGCTCAAGGACGCCTGCTTTCCTACTGCTTCAACTCAACCTTTCTTACTCCTTTCCATGGCAAGCTGTGTATAGGGGTTCACCATCAGCGGTGGCTACTTTCAATCCTCTCGGGAAAATGGTCCTCTGCGGCTGTCACTCGCATGGCTAATCGTCTGGAGGCATCACCCATGGTTGATGGCTACATCCCATCCTCGCAGTGAAAACTACGCTCACGCACTCTGTCACAGCACGGCTAATCACTGGTTGGTTCCTGCGCCTACTGGAATAGAATCCCTTGATTCTTTTGCGTCTGTCACTAACGCCCAGCACTTGCAAGTTGAAGCACGTCACAGTCATTCATTACCGGAATCCTACTCGGAATACCACAGACAAGGTGAGACTTTCCGGATTCCCAGGATCCTACTCGGAATACCACAGACAAGGTGAGACTTTCCGGATCCTCATAAATGCCGCCATCTATCTAGCTTATACCACGAAGATTCTGTTGGGGAATCTAAGAGATACGCATTCAAGCTCGGTTGCATGTAGAACGGAAGTGGTTGTCAATCACGTGCGTTCATGAGTGAGAATGATAATGAGGGTTATCTAATCATCACATTCATCATGTTCTTGGGTACGAATGAATATCTTGGAATAAGAATAAGATAGAATTGAATAAAAGAAAATAGAATTGCATTAGTACTTGAGGTACAGCAGAGCTCCACACCCTTAATCTTTGGTGTGCAGAAACTCCACCGTTGAAAATACATAAGTAAAAGGTTCAGGCATGGCCGAATGGCCAGCCCCCATGTGGTCACAAGACCGAATGATCAAAGACACTTAATACAATAGTTAAATGTTCTATTTATAATAAACTAGCTCCTAGGGTTTACATGAGTAAGTAATTGATGCATAAATTCACTTCCGGGGCCCACTTGGTGTATGTTTGGGCTGAGCTTGATCAATCCACGAGCTGAGGCTTCTCTTGGAGTTGAACTCCGAGTTATGACGTGTTTTGGGCATTCAACTCCGGATCATGACGTTTTTCTGGCGTTTAACTCCAGACAGCAGCATGATCTTGGCGTTCAACGCCAAGTTACGTCGTCAAATTCCGAATGAAGTATGGACTATTATATATTGCTGGAAAGCCCTGGATGTCTACTTTTCAACGCCATTGAGAGCGCGCCATTTGGAGTTCTATAGCTCCAGAAAATCCATTTCGAATGCAGGGAGGTCAGAATCCAACAGCATCAGCAGTCCTTTTGTCAGCCTTTTTCAGAGTTTTGCTCAAGTCCCTCAATTTCAGTCAGAATTTACCTGAAATCACAGAAAAACACACAAACTCATAGTAAAGTCCAGAAATGTGAATTTAACATAAAAACTAAAGAAAACATCCCTAAAAGTAGCTTGAACTTACTAAAAACTACCTAAAAACAATGCCAAAAAGCGTATAAATTATCCGCTCATCACAACACCAAACTTAAATTGTTGCTTGTCCCCAAGCAACTGAAAATCAAATAGGATAAAAGAAGAGAATACTATAAATTCAGAAATATCAATGAATATTAATTATAATTAAATGAGCGGGACTTGTAGCTTTTTGCTTCTGAATAGTTTTGGCATCTCACTTTTTCCTTTGAAGTTTAGAATGATTGGCTTCTCTAGGAATTTAGAATTTCGGATAGTGTTATTGACTTTCCTAGTTAAGCGTGTTGATTCTTGAACACAGCTACTTATGAGTCTTGGCCGTGGCCCTAAGCATTTTGTTTTCCAGTATTACCACCGGATACACAAATGCCACAGACACATAACTGGGTGAACCTTTTCAGATTGTGACTTAGCTTTGCTAAAGTCCCCAGTTAGTGGTGTCCAGAGCTCTTAAGAACACTCTTTTGCCTTGGATCACGACTTTAACCACTCAGCCTCAAGCTTTTCACTTGGACCTTCATGACACAAGCACATGGTTAGGGACAGTTTGATTTAGCCGCTTAGGCCTGGATTTAATTTCCTTGGGCCCTCCTATCCATTGATGCTCAAAGCCTTAGATCCTTTTTACCCTTGCCTTTTGGTTTTAAGGGCTATTGGCTTTTTCTACTGCTCCTTCTTTTTCTATATACTCTTTTTAGCTCCCCCCTTTTTTTTTTCGCAAGCTTTCTTCTTTTTCACTGCTTTTTCTTGCTTCAAGAATCAATTTCATGATTTTTCAGATCATCAATAACATTTCTCTTTGTTCATCATTCTTTCAAGAGCCAACAATTTTAACATTCATAAACAACAAGATCAAAAGACATATGCACTGTTCAAGCATTCATTCAGAAAACAAAAAGTATTGTCACCACATCAATATAATTAAACTAAATTCAAGAGCTATTTTCGAAATTTATGTACTTCTTGTTCTTTTGAATTAAAACATTTTTTCATTTAAGAGAGGTGAAGGATTAATGGATTTTATTCATAGCTTTAAGGCATGGTTACATACTAATGATCATGAAATAAAGACACAAAACATAAATAAACACAATACTAAAAACCGAAAACAGAAAGAAATAAAAACAAGGAATGAATCCACCTTTAGTGGCGTCTTCTTCTTGAAGGACCAATGATGTTCTTAAGTTCTTCTATGTCCCTTCCTTGCCTTTGTTGCTCCTCCCTCATTGCTTTTTGATCTTCTCTTATTTCTTGGAGAATGATGGAGTGCTCATGATGTTCCACCCTTAATTGTTCCACATTGTGGCTTAAATCTTCTAAGGAGGTGTTGAGTTGCTCCCAATAGTTGTTTGGGGGAAAGTGCATCCCTTGGGGCATCTCAAGAATTTGTTGATGATGAGCTTCCTCATGCACTTCTTGAGGGCCGTGAGGAGCTTCTCTTGCTTGCTCCATCCTTTTCTTGGTGATGGGCTTGTCTTCTTCAATAGAGACATCTCCTTCTATGATAACTCCAGCTGAGTAACATAGATGGCAAATAAGGTGAGGAAAAGCTAGCCGTGCCATAGGTGAGGGCTTGTCGGCTATTTTGTAGATTTCATTGGAGATGACCTCATGAACTTCTACTTCCTCTCCAATCATGATGCTATGGATCATGATGGCCCGATCCACAGTAACTTCAGATCGGTTGCTAGTAGGAATGATAGAGCGTTGAATGAACTCCAACCATCCTCTAGCTATAGGCTTGAGGTCCAGTCTTCTTAGTTGGACTGGCTTGCCCTTGGAATCTATTCTCCACTGAGCTCCTTCCACACAAATGTCCATAAGGACTTGGTCCAACCTTTGATTAAAGTTGACCCTCCTTGTGTAGGGGCGTTCATCACCTTGCATCATGGGTAAGTGGAATGCCAACCTCACATTTTTCGGACTAAAATCTAAGTATTTCCCCCGAACCATGGTGAGATAGTTCTTTGGATTCGGGTTCATACTTTGATCATGGTTCCTAGTGATCCATGCATTGGCATAGAATTCTTGAACCATCAATATTCTGACTTGTTGCATGGGGTTGGTTATGACTTCCCACCCTCTTCTTTGGATCTCATGTCGGATCTCCGGATATTCATTCTTTTTGAGCTTGAAAGGGACCTCAGGGATCACCTTCTTCTTTGCCACAACATCATAGAAGTGGTCTTGATGGCTCTTGGAGATGAATCTTTCCATCTCCCATGACTCGGAGGTGGAAGCTTTTGCTTTCCCTTTCCCTTTTCTAGAGGATACTCCGGCCTTAGGTGCCATTGGTAATGGAAAAACACAAAAAAGCTTATGCTTTTACCACACCAAACTTAAAATTTTGCTCGTCCTCGAGCAAGAAAGAAAAGAAAAGTAGAAGAGAAGAAGAAATTATGGTAGAGAGGAGAGAGGTGGTTTCGGCTTTAGGTGAAGAAGGAGGGTGTGTGTTGTGTGAAAATGAAGTAGAATGGAAGGGTATTTATAGGGAAAGGGGGGGAGGTATGTTCGGCCATTTGGGTGGGAATGGGAGGGAAATTGGTTTGAATTTTTGAAGGTAGGTGGGGTTTATGGGGAAGAGTGGGTGGATGTGAGTGGTGAATGGGGTAATTGGGAAGAGGAGTTGAGGTGATTGGTGAAAGGTGTTGGGAAGTGTGACATGGGGAAGAGTGATTTTGGATTAGGAGAGTGTGATTAGGATTAAAAGGTAAGGTGGGAATATGGTAGGTGGGGATCCTGTGGGTCCACAGATCCTGTGGGTGATCCTGTGGGGTTCACAGATCCTGAGGTGTAAACAAATACCATTCCTTCACCATATAGGCATGTAAAATGCCTTCATGCATCATTCTGGCGTTCAAACGCCCATTGGTGCATGTTCTGGGCGTTCAACGCCCATGTAATGCATGTTTCTGGCGTTGAACGCCAGTTTCATGCTTGTTTCTGGCGTTCAGCGCCAGTTTGTCCTCTCTGTGCACGTTCCTGGCGTTTAACGCCAGGTTGTTGCTTGTTTCTGGCGTTCAGCGCCAGAATGGTGCTCTGTTCTGGCGTTGAACGCCGGCCAGATGCACCTTACTGGCGTTGAACGCCAGTCTGCGCTACCTCCAGGGTGAAAAATTTTTTCTTCTGTTTTTGACTCTGTTTTTAATTTTTTGATTTTTTTTCGTGACTCCTCATGATCATGTACCTAATAAAACACAAAATAACAATAAAATAGAATAAAATAAAATTAGATAAATAAAATTGGGTTGCCTCCCAACAAGCGCTTCTTTAATGTCAATAGCTTGACAGTGGCTCTCATGGAGCCACAAGGTGATCAGGTCAATTTTAGTGTGGTCCCAACACCAAACTTAGAGTTTGGATATGGAGTTTGAACACCAAACTTAGAGTTTGGTTGTGGCCTCACAACACCAAACTTAGAGTTGGACTGTGTGGGCTCTTCTTGACTCTGAACTGAGAGAAGCTCTTCATGCTTACTCTCTTTTGTCACAGAGGGATGGCCATGTGCCTTAAACACAAGGTATTCCCCATTCAATTGAAGGACTAATTCTCCTCTGTTGACATCTATCACAGCTTCTGCTGTGGCTAGGAAAGGTCTTCCAAGGATGATACATTCATCATTTTCCTTCCTAGTGTCCAGGATTATGAAATTAGTAGGGATGTGAAGGCCTTCAACCTTTACTAGAACGTCCTCTACTAACCCATAAGCTTGTCTCAATGACTTGTCTGCCAGTTGCAATGAGAACATGGCAGGTTGTACCTCAATGATCCCCAGCTTCTCCATTACAGAGAGTGGCATAAGATTTATCCCTGACCCCAGATCACACAGAGCTTTTTCAAAGATCATGGTGCCTATGGAACAAGGTATTAAGAACTTGCCAGGATCTTGTTTCTTTTGAGGTAGAGTTTTCTGAATCCAAGAATCCAGTTCATTAATGAGCAAGGGAGGTTCACTTTCCCAAGTCTCATTACCAAACAACTTGGCATTCAGCTTCATGATAGCTTCTAAATATTGAGCAACTTGCTCTCCAATTATATCTTCATCTTCTTCTGAGGAAGAATAGTCTTCAGAGCTCATGAATGGCAGAAGGAGATTCAATGGAATCTCTATGGTCTCTATATGAGCCTCAGATTCCTTTGGATCCTTAATAGGAAACTCCTTCTTGTTTGAGGGACGTCCCAGGAGGTCTTCCTCACTAGGATTTTCGTCCTCCTCCTCCCTTGTGCATTCGGCCATATTGACTATGTCAATGGCCTTGCACTCTTCTTTTGGATTTTCTTCTGTATTTCTTGGGAGAATACTGGGAGGAGTTTCAATGACTTTCTTACTCAGCTGGCCCACTTGTGCCTCCAGGTTTCTAATGGATGATCTTGTTTCATTCATGAAACTGAAAGTGGCCTTTGACAGATCAGAGACTACACTGGCTAAATTAGAAGTGTTTTGTTCAGAATTCTCTGTCTGTTGCTGAGAAGATGATGGATATGGCTTGCTATTGTTCAGCCTATTGCGTCCACCATTGTTAAAACCTTGTTGAGGTTTTTGTTGATCCTTCCATGAGAAATTTGGATGATTTCTCCATGATGAGTTATAGGTGTTTCCATAAGGTTCACCCATGTAATTAACCTCTGCCATGGCAGGGTTCTCAGGATCATAAGCTTCTTCAGAAGCTACCTCTCTAGTACTGTTGGATGCATGTTGCAATCCATTCAGATTTTGAGAGATCATGTTGACCTGTTGAGTCAACACTTTGTTCTGAGCCAATATGGCATTCAGAGTATCAATTTCAAGAACTCCTTTCTTCTGAGGTATCCCATTGTTCACGGAATTCCTCTCAGAAGTGTACATGAACTGGTTATTTGCAACCATGTCAATGAGCTCTTGAGCCTCTTCAGGCATTTTCTTCAGGTGAATAGATCCACCTGTAGAATGATCCAATGACATTTTCGAAAATTCAGAGAGACCATAATAGAATATGTCTAATATGGTCCATTCTGAAAACATGTCAGATGGACATCTTTTGGTCAGCTGCTTGTATCTTTCCCAAGCTTCATAGAGGGATTCACCATCTTTTTGTTTGAAGGTTTGAACATCCACTCTCAGCTTGCTCAGCTTTTGAGGAGGAAAGAATTTATCCAAAAAGGCAGTGACCAGCTTATCCCAGGAGTCCAGGCTATCCTTAGGTTGTGAATCCAACCATATTCTAGCTCTGTCTCTTACAGCAAAGGGAAAAGCATGAGTCTGTAGACTTCAGGATCAACTCCATTCGTCTTTACAGTCTCACAGATCTGCAAGAATTCAGTTAAAAACTGATAAGGATCTTCAGATGGAAGTCCATAAAACTTGCAGTTTTGTTGCATTAAAGCAACTAGTTGAGGCTTAAGCTCAAAGTTATTGGCTCCAATGGCAGGAATGGAGATGCTTCTTCCATCAAACTTGGACGTTGGTTTTGTGAAGTCACCAAGCATTCTCCTTGCATTATTATTATTTTCGGCTGCCATCTCTTTCTCTTGTTCGAAAATTTCTGAAAGGTTGTTTCTGGATTGTTGTAATTTAGCTTCTCTTAATTTTCTCTTCAGAGTCCTTTCAGGTTCTGGATCAATCTCAACAAGAGTGCCTTTATCCTTGTTCCTGCTCATATGAAAGAAAAGAAAACAAGAAAAGAAGAGGAATCCTCTATGTCACAGTATAGAGATTCCTTTATGTTAGTAGAAAAAGAAAGGGGTAGAAGAATGAAGAAGGTGATTCGGATTTTTGGATGAAGAGAGGTGAAGAGAAGTGTTAGTAATTAAATAATTAAATAGAAGAAGAAAAGAGAAGGGAGAATTTCGAAAATAAATTTAAAAAGGGGTTAGTGATTTTCGAAAATTAGAGATAAATGTAATTGAAATTAAAATTTGAAATAATTAATTAATTAAAAAGAATTTTTTGAAAAGAGAGGGAGATATTTTCGAAAATTTAAGAGGGAAAAGTAGTTAGGTGGTTTTGAAAAAGATGAGAAACAAACAAAAAGTTAGTTAGTTGATTGAAAAAGATTTGAAATCAAAATTTAAAAAAAGATAAGAAGATAAGAAGTTAGATAAGATATTTTGAAATCAAATTTTGAAAAATATAAATTTTTTTTTTGAAAAAGATAAAATAAAAGATAAAAAGATTTAATTCAAAAATTTTAAAGTTATTTACTTCACTAACAAGAACTACAAGATAAGATTCTAGAACTTTAAAGATTGGACCTTTCTTAACAAGAAAGTAACAAACTTCAAATTTTTGAACCAATCATATTAATTATTAGTGAATTTTCGAAAATTAGATGTAAAGATAAGAAAAAGATTTTAAAAGTAATTTGAAATTTTCGAAAATTATATAGAAAAATGAAAAAGATATGATTTTTGAAAAAGATTTTAAAAAGATAAGATTTTTAAAATTGAAATTTTGACTTGACTTGTAAGAAACAACTAATTTTAAAATTTTTTTGACCAAGTCAACCCAAAATTTCGAAAATTTGGAGGAAAATAAGGAAAAGATAATTTTTTTTTATTTTTGAATTTTTAATTATGAGAGAGAAAAATAACAAAAATACTCAATGCATGAAATTTTTAGATCAAAACAATGAATGCATGCAAGAATGCTATGAATGTCAAGATGAACACCAAGAACACTTTGAAGATCATGATGAACATCAAGAACATATTTTTGAAAACATGCAAGACACCAAACTTAGAAATCTTTAATGCTTGGAAAATATGAATGCAAAGATGCATATGAAAAACAACAAACAATACAAAACAAGAAATCATCAAGATCAAACAAGAAGACTTGTCAAGAACAACTTGAAGATCATGAAGAACACTATGAATGCATGGATTTTCGAAAAAATGCAAGAAAAAATTTTAAAGTATGCAGTTGACACCAAACTTAAAAATTGACTAAAGACTCAAACAAGAAACACAAAATATTTTTGATTTTTATGATTTTCTAATTTTTTGGATTTTTATTAAATTTTTTTTCGAAAATAAAGTTAGAAAAACGAAAAAGAAAAGAAAAAATTTTGAAAAATATTTTTGAAAAGAAAATTACCTAATCTGAGCAACAAGATGAACCGTCAGTTGTCCATACTCGAACAATCCCCGGCAACGGCGCCAAAAACTTGGTGGACGAAATTGTGATCAACAATATTGGCTCTTTGGTATGTACACAAAAACTATTGTGAGAGGCATCATTATTATGGTACTGGTTGAATCCACAACTCCGTTCAACTAACCAGCAAGTGTACTGGGTCGTCCAAGTAATAAACCTTACGTGAGTAAGGGTCGATCCCACAGAGATTGTTGGTATGAAGCAAGCTATGGTCACCTTGTAAATCTCAGTCAGGCAGATTAAAATTGTTTATGGTTTCAAAAATTAATAATAAAAGGAAATAATAAAAGGGATAGAATACTTATGCAGATTCATTGGTGGGAATTTCAGATAAGCATATGGAGATGCTGCATGGCTCAAGGACGCCTGCTTTCCTACTGCTTCAACTCAACCTTTCTTACTCCTTTCCATGGCAAGCTGTGTATAGGGGTTCACCATCAGCGGTGGCTACTTTCAATCCTCTCGGGAAAATGGTCCTCTGCAGCTGTCACTCGCATGGCTAATCGTCTGGAGGCATCACCCATGGTTGATGGCTACATCCCATCCTCGCAGTGAAAACTACGCTCACGCACTCTGTCACAGCACGGCTAATCACTGGTTGGTTCCTGCGCCTACTGGAATAGAATCCCTTGATTCTTTTGCGTCTGTCACTAACGCCCAGCACTTGCAAGTTTGAAGCACGTCACAGTCATTCATTACCGGAATCCTACTCGGAATACCACAGACAAGGTGAGACTTTCCGGATTCCCAGGATCCTACTCGGAATACCACAGACAAGGTGAGACTTTCCGGATCCTCATAAATGCCGCCATCTATCTAGCTTATACCACGAAGATTCTGTTGGGGAATCTAAGAGATACGCATTCAAGCTCGGTTGCATGTAGAACGGAAGTGGTTGTCAATCACGTGCGTTCATGAGTGAGAATGATAATGAGGGTTATCTAATCATCACATTCATCATGTTCTTGGGTACGAATGAATATCTTGGAATAAGAATAAGATAGAATTGAATAAAAGAAAATAGAATTGCATTAGTACTTGAGGTACAGCAGAGCTCCACACCCTTAATCTTTGGTGTGCAGAAACTCCACCGTTGAAAATACATAAGTAAAAGGTTCAGGCATGGCCGAATGGCCAGCCCCCATGTGGTCACAAGACCGAATGATCAAAGACACTTAATACAATAGTTAAATGTTCTATTTATAATAAACTAGCTCCTAGGGTTTACATGAGTAAGTAATTGATGCATAAATTCACTTCCGGGGCCCACTTGGTGTATGTTTGGGCTGAGCTTGATCAATCCACGAGCTGAGGATTCTCTTGGAGTTGAACTCCGAGTTATGACGTGTTTTGGGCGTTCAACTCCGGATCATGACGTTTTTCTGGCGTTTAACTCCAGACAGCAGCATGAACTTGGCGTTCAACGCCAAGTTACGTCGTCAAATTCCGAATAAAGTATGGACTATTATTTATTGCTGGAAAGCCCTGGATGTCTACTTTCCAACGCCGTTGAGAGCGCGCCATTTGGAGTTCTGTAGCTCCAGAAAATCAATTTCGAATGCAGAGAGGTCAGAATCCAACAGCATCAGCAGTCCTTTTGTCAGCCTTTTTCAGAGTTTTGCTCAAGTCCCTCAATTTCAGTCAGAATTTACCTGAAATCACAGAAAAACACACAAACTCATAGTAAAGTCCAGAAATGTGAATTTAACATAAAAACTAAAGAAAACATCCCTAAAAGTAGCTTGAACTTACTAAAAACTACCTAAAAACAATGCCAAAAAGCGTATAAATTATCCGCTCATCAGTCGCCAACGGGGCAAAGATGTGTTACTGGTCATGGTGATGTCCACGAATGTATGTGGATTGAAGTGTGTTGAGTATATATTCTTCCTAAAATTTTAATTAGATTTGGTAGCCTTTTAATGACAGCGGTTTATGTGGTTGAGTTAAATGTATGATATGGTAAACCCTTTGAGGGTTAAGTACTGTTTTCGTCCCTAAGGTCTGGGGTGAAAATCAAAATTGTCTCCGACCTTTTTTTGTTATTAAAATCATCCTCAACGTTCAAAAACGCTTTAAAATTATCCTTTTCCGAATTTTTGGACCAAAATACCCTCATCATCATCATTCTCCTCTTCACCTTCCTCACCCCACCACCTCTACTGCCACCAACATTACCACCACAACCACCACTAACACTAACACCAACACCAACACTAACACCAACACAAACACCACCACCAACACCAATCAACACCAACTCCAAGAACACCAAACAACAGCAATAACACCAAACAACACCAAACCAAGAAACAGAAACAGAAAGCAAGAAAGTAGAAGTAAGAAAGCAGGAAAGCAACAAAGCAGAGACAAGATGCAGAAGCAGAAAGCAATGCAGATGAGGTGGCGAGGCGGAGGCGGCAGCAGTGGCTCACGTCTCCTCTCTCCCTCGCGATCTCCAACGGCGACGACCACAACGACGGCAACGGCGGGTCCAAGCTTCGCCACCGCCATCCCCCTCCCCCCTTTCCCCTTCCCCCTCTTCCTCCTCCACACCCCTTCCTCCCACCCCCACCCCGCATCTTTTCCCTTTCCCCTTTCCCCCTTCGCCGGCTGATGAGCGGATAATTTATATGCTTTTTGGCATTGTTTTTAGGCAGTTTTTAGTATGATCTAGTTACTTTTAGGGATGTTTTCATTAGTTTTTATGCTAAATTCACATTTCTAGACTTTACTATGAGTTTGTGTGTTCTTCTGTGATTTCAGGTATTTTCTGGCTGAAATTGAGGGATCTGAGCAAAACTCTGATAAAAGGCTGACAAAGGACTGCTGATGCTGTTGGAATCTGACCTCCCTGCACTCGAAATAGATTTTCTGGAGCTTTAGAACTTCAAATGGCACGCTCTTAACGGTGTTGGAAAGTAGACATCCAGAGCTTTCCAGAAATATATAATAGTCCATACTTTATTCGAGATTTGACGACGTAAACTGGCGCTCAACGCCAGTTTCATGCTGCATTCTGGAGTCAATCGCCAGAAACACGTCATGAACCAGAGTTGAATGCCCAAAACACGTTACAACTTGGCGTTCAACCCCAAGAGAAGCCTCAGCTCGTGAATAGATCAAGCTCAGCCCAAACATACACCAAGTGGGCCCCGGAAGTGGATTTATACATCAATTACTTACCTCTGTAAACCCTAGTAGCTAGTTTAGTATAAATAGAACTTTTTACTAGTTTATTAGATATCTTGGATTGTATTATTCAATCTTTAGACGTTTAGTTCTTAGATCTGGGGGCTGGCCATTCGGCCATGCCTGGACCTTTCACTTATGTATTTTCAACGGTGGAGTTTCTACACACCATAGATTAAGGGTGTGGAGCTTTGTTGTACCTCAAGTTTTAATGCAATTACTACTATTTTCTATCCAATTCGATTTATTCCTATTGTAAGATATTCGTTGCACTTCAACTTGATGAATGTGATGATCCATGACACTCATCATCATTCTCACCTATGAACGCGTGTGACTGACAACCACTTCCGTTCTACCTTAGACCAGGCGCATATCTCTTGGATTCCTTAATCAGAATCTTCGTGGTATAAGCTAGAATTGATGGCGGCATTCATGGAAATCCAGAAAGTCTAACCTTGTCTGTGGTATTCTGAGTAGGATTCCGGGATTGAATGACTGTGACGAGCTTTAAACTCGCGATTGTTGGGCATGATGACAAATGCAAAAGAATCAAGGGATTCTATTCCAACATGATCGAGAACCGACAGATGATTAGCCGTGCTGTGACAGAGCATTTGGACCATTTTCACTGAGAGGATGGGATGTAGCCATTGACAACAGTGATGCCCTACATACAGCTTGTCATGAAAAGGAGTAAGAAGGATTGGATGAAAGCAGTAGGAAAGCAGAGATCCAACAGGGACAAGCACCTCCACACACTTATCTGAAATTCCCACCATTGAATTACATGAGTAACTCTATCTTTATTTTCTGCTTTATTTATTATTCGAAAACTCCATAACCTTTATTATCCGCCTAACTGAGATTTACAAGATGACCATAGCTTGCTCCATACCAACAATCTCTGTGGGATCGACCCTTACTCACGTAAGGTATTACTTGGACGACCCAGTACACTTGCTGGTTAGTTGTGCGGAGTTGTGACTAAGTGTGATTCACGTTTGAGAGCGCTACCAAGTCTTTGGAGCCATTGTTGATGATCACAATTTCGTGCACCACCGGTGCTGTCCCCCCTCCCCTTTCCTCTTCCCCCTTCCCCTATCCCTTTTCCCTTCTCCCCTCTCCCCTGCCCCCTCCCCTGTTTTCTTTTTTTTAATGATGATGAGGGTATTTTGGTAAAAAAATTTGGGAAAGGATAATTTTAAAGCGTTTTTGAACGTTGAGGATGATTTTGATAACGAAAAAGGTCGAGGATGATTTTGATTTTCACCCTAGACCTTAGGGACGAAAACAGTAATTAACCCTAAATTTAATACCACTATGAAAGGAATATATGGTAATTTTAATACATTATATGTTATGTTGGATTATTCGTTTATGTTATATTTTTTCCCATGTTATGTTTATATCAATACTATCTATCCAGAAGGCAGGGAGAAGCTGAGGTTAAAGACACTTTTCCTTGTCCACTTTACTGAAGATACTAGTGAGTTGAAAAAGTCCAAGTCTCTTGATAGGACATACCTTTGTCCTAGCTGCAAAGTTACTCTCACCAACACAATGTCACTTGTGGCCCTTAGTTCATGTGGGCATGTATTTGGCGAGAAATGCGCTGATAGATTCATGGCCGTTGATAATATTCACTTGTAAAGAGAGAAGTTTGGTCAATTTGGAGAAAGAGGGTACTGGTTTTGATTGTCATGGGGATCATGTTGACGCCATAGATTTCAAGCATTTGGGAAGTGGTTCTGGTTTAGGGTTGGTTAGACCGGCAATGAAGACTTGAGCCCGAATTGTGTATCGTGTAGGTTGTATGACACTCCAAACCAAAAGAAAATCTGCAATAACTTCTCTTGATGAAGTTATTTCGCCATGATAACCAGGATAATATGCCGTTATCATGATGCATCTATGTTGTGTATTTTATTTCTGGTTTTTTGTTTTTGTTTTCCAAGTATTAAACCATCATAATTTTAAAGAGCATCTCGTTTCAATAATTTTTTGTGCTTGGAAATGTCAAATGTAGTTGGTGAGGTTTTATAGTTGTTCTATAATTCTCCTATAAAGAAAGGTATGGACCATTTCGCACACTGTGCAGTTAACCACGTTTGGCTAAAAAGTGCACCAGTTTGGAAAAAAATTTGACTAGATAAAGAGTAGTGTGTTAAATCATGCCACATTCACATATAATTGACATCCATGTATGCGACATCTGCGACTTTGTACCCAACGTTACTATGCGCTTACATAAACTGCCTGCAATAATCCTAAAGCCAAAATGGAGGCAAGCTAGTTACTCACATCAAAATGACTCAGAACTGAAGCCTAACGTCACTTACAACATTATCATATTCCTGAGTGAGAGAATACAATGTATTTGACATTTCTATTCAAAATACATCCAAAAGGAAAAAAATACAAGTCACATGGTTATCAAAATAGAGAGGGATCAAAGTGGTCAGCTTTAGTCGGTGCGATCCATGAGATCACGCCAAAGCAGCTCGGCTTTAACATCTATGAAGCATTGATAAACCACTATTTTATGGTTTATCTTGTGTTTAATTGAGTGGTTTTATCAAGTCTTTACCCACTTATTCATATGAACTGCATGATATTACAATCCCTTCCTAAGGTTGTTCTATGGTTGAAAACTTGCTTCCTATAGATCTTTAATTTGTGTATTTCAATTCTCCTTTATACCATTCGATGCCGTGATCCGTGTGTTAAGTATTTCAGGCTTTACAGGGCAGGAATGGCTTAGAGAATGGAGAGGAAAGCTTGCAAAAAATGGAAGAAACACAAGAAACTAAGGAGATGACCAGCGAGCATCGACGCGCGCGCGTGGCTTACGCGAGCGCGCGAAATGGAGAAAATTGTAGCGACGCGTGCGCGTGCCTGACGCGTACGCGCGGATTGGAGTCTGCACGAATAACGCACACGCGTGGACGACGCAGACGCGTGACAAGGAAAACGCTGGGGGCAATTTCGGGCCGAGTTTGACCCGGTTTTCGGCCCAGAAACACAGAATAAAGCCAGGGAACATGCAGAGACTCAACACACATCAACACATTCTCATTAGGATAGTTTTAGGATTTTAGATCTGAATCTAGAAAGGAACTACTCTTCCTCTAGGTTCTCTTTACATTCATAGTTTATTGCTTTTTTGCTTTGGATATTGAAGAGTCATCACCTCCGTTGAAGATACTATTCTAGTTTGTTTCCTTACTTGCTCTTTTATTTATTCCACATTCTTAATTCTTGTTTAAAGTGGTAATTGAATTATTTTCATAGATTGTTGATACAGAGGATTACTTTTATTTTTAATTAAATTTCAGTCTCTATTTTATTTAATTTATTATGTCTTCTTCTTATATTTTTCTTAGTATTATCTTCATGTCAATGGAGTAGATTCCCTACTTGACATGGGAGTTGATTAAAAGGAGACACTTGAGTTGGAAGGCTTAAGTGAGGATTAAACTGAAAGTTGTTGGCTAGTTCTGTATTTACAAATGCTAGACCTTCCCAAGAGAGAGGACTAGAAATTGTGAATAAGAGTTAGCTCAATCACTTGACTTTCCTTTATATTTAGTAAAGGTTGACTAAGTGAAAACAACAAACTTTTTAATACTACACCTAAGAGATCCCAACAAGGATAGAACTTCCAATTGATCATTCCCCCAATCAAGGCCTTTTATTCAGAATATTAATAATCATTCTTAGTTTTTATTTTACAACTATTTAATTGCTCATTATTCAACTCAACTCTCTTGAAAACCCCTGATTAATAAATTAGCATTCTCTCTGTAACTCGTTGGGAGACGACCTGGGACTCATACTCCCATTATTTTTATTTCTAAATTTTGTGACAACTCTTTTAAATTGATACGCGGAATCTTCATTGGTTAAGAGCTATACTTGCAACGCTGTTTTCTCTATAAACTTTTAATCGGTGATTTTCCGCCACATCAAGCATGCATGTTTGTTCACATCACATCTAGCAATGCTAGTAGTAGTCCTCATCCTGACAGCTTCTGGGTGGATATGCATAATGATAATTACACAGCATTATGAACATTTGAAGTAAAATAATCACAAAGGAATTATATGGGGAAACAATTATTAGTTGTAGTTACTAGAAGCTACGGTTTAATCAAGGGCATTGTAGGAAACTCACCATGGGAGCAAAAATTTGAGTAGAAAATCCTTCATCCTGCTGCAGCCAGTACAGTAGCCATGTAGATGACTCTTTGGTGCAGTAGTAAATCGTGTAGCATTAGGTCAACGAATTAGCATGATGAAGAATATCCAAAAATATAGATGGAGAGAAAAAAAACTGAGCCAACAAAAACACAAACTTATATGTCATATAAACATGCATAACTTTTTGGTTCACACTAGTTTTGTTGCATAGTTTTCCTCTAAATAACTCAGAAGTTGGGTTTAGGTTTCTACTCTTTCGTAGAGTGGAAGAAGCTTTGTGTATACCTTTCTTTAGTTGTATATGGATATACTAAAAAGCAATACGAAATATATAAAAAAACTTTAGGAAATTTGTAACACCCTACCATACGGAGTCTTATGCTTAAGTCATAATTCAGAGATGGCAAGGTATTACAACCTCTAAAATAAAAATTTAGTACGAATAGTATTGTGAAAAATGATTATAACTATGAGCCTTTTTAAGAAAAAGGGGTAAACAAAAATCGCAACTCGAAAACACAGCACTCCGATCAATAACGTAACGAACAAAGAATAAGTCAACGCAAGATTATATATATACAAAGGAGTGTCAAAAACAGGAATATCAAGACTCAAAATTCGGTTGCGAAGATAACCGGTCCGAGCATAGCAATATATACATATGATAAAATAAGGAAACCCTAAAGGAAACCCAAAGGGACACAAATACAGAAAACCTATTCTCCAAAATCTCCTATAAGAGGAGTCATCACAGTTTGTATTATTTAATGGAGATAAAAGTATCTAAGCGAAACATATAAACCAAAAAAGAGTCCCGAGAACAAAGGATCTTCGCTAATCCAGAAGTCTCCAGCATGCCTCAGCGAGAAACCTCACATCCTGCATCTGAAAACCACAAAATCCGCATGGGTGAGAACCATAGGTCCCCAGCATGGTAACAGCTTCCACATATATAATACATAATACTAGAGGAAAGCCGAAGGCAATCCTAGAACTTCCTCCAGATAATTCAAAGCTTATAAACAAGCTAAACCATAAGTGGCGACTGACTAAAGATCCTTCAGTCTAACTAACACTTCCCTTTCCAATTCCTTCAGACCTCCCAACCACCAGCAGGAGTATAATATAGCAAACATAATTATACCAAGCAAGAGATATACAAATAGGAACAGATAAGGCATTTAGACAAGTAGCAAATAATATGCAGTCAAATAGACAATCTCAAACAATTCATATAGTATGCATATGATGAATGTCTGTCCCTAGTGGCTGATGATATCATCTGTCGGTTATAGAGCCAACCCGACAAGTCCTGGTAGCTAACCACTGGACTGTCCCTCTGTCGTGTCTCCCCAACTCGAGTTATACTCAATATAAACTTGATCATAATCATGATCCATATCCATCACCCTCACTGGTGAATATTTATGGGGGTGAGCCCATCCGGGGCTTTCACAGTGCCCAGCCACCCTGACGACATAGGGTCAAAAGAGCTTCGAGTCTCAACCTGGAGCACGTGGTGGCTAGCCACTTCTTACTCCCAAGGAAACTCTCATCTCCAACAGTAGAAGTGCAACATTCACAATTCATTCAACAGCATATATGCATTTATACTTAGCCATAATCATGGCTCCGCCGTAACACGGCAATGATTTAGCCATCCGGCTCATGGTTAAATCCATAACCAGCCAATTCATTAACAATTACGGCCCTTCGGTCCATGGCGTAACAAGCACTTCCACCACCATCCTCCGCATCTCACATAATCATCTTTGATCCTCATTGATCATTAATTTTTCCCTTGCTTCACTTGCAAGTTACCACATTCACTAGTCTCTTTTCTCATAGCTAGGCATATCATAATGGTTTAAGACATAAGTGGTGAGATCGAAGGCTTAGAAGTATGAAATTTGGCTTTTAAAACTCAAAAATCAACTTTGGGATGAAAACAGATCCACGTGCACGCATACTCCACGCGCACGCGTGGATGGCCACAAAACTCATCGGCGCGTACGCGTTATTCACGTGGACGCGCGGATTGAAAAATAGCCAACGACGCGTACACGTCAGCCACGCGTACGCGTGGGTGCATTTGCGCCCCAGGCATAAAGTTGGCACAACTCTTGGAAAAATAGCTGGGCAATTCGTGCAGCGCATCAGCATGCCCGCGCACACCACGCGCTCGCGTGGATGGCGCTTTCGAGAAGAACGACGCGTACGCGCCAAGTGCGCTTACGCGCGGGGGTCATTCTGCTAAAATTTTTCTAAGTTAAAAGCTACAGAATTCACAGATTCAACCCCCAATCTTCCGATGGACATAACTTTCTCATTTTAAATCGTTTTTCACCCGTTCTTCAAACGGCATGGACATCCCGGATCCAATTTCATTTTTAGATAAATTTGGCACAAAACGGAAATCCGTAGTCCAAGTTATGTCCCGTCAAAGTATGCCCAAAAACCATGTTTTCATACAAAACTACAAAGTGCCATTTTCAAAACAAGCTATTTTCAACTATTTTCAAAATCAATCAAAACATGCCAATTTCATCCCTTTTTTTTGAAATCAATCGAAATATATCAAATTCAACATTAAGCTTCCTCAACTCACACATTGACACTTTACCACAATTCACAAAATCACTATCCCACCATTTTAACCCACTTCACCCAAGTGGCTCAAACTCAAACACATTGACATATCATATACTCTTCCTCATGTCAATTTTCAACAACACCAATTCCAATTAACCATTATTGTACATAATCAATATCATACTCACCATCAACATGGTTTCACCCACAATTCAACCATAATCACTCATCAAGCATATATCACAACACGCATATTTCTCATACATCATATCATCAAGGCATCAATAATCATCATAACATATATGACCACATCATATATTTCAACTATTCAACAACATCAACAATTCAATGCCTATCTTAGGGCCTCTAGCCTGAGTATTTCCTACCACATTACATATTAGATACAAGAAACCGAGACCATACCTTAGCCGATTTTCCAAGCTCAACCGGAGCACTTCCAAATCACTTATCCACAAGCTCTCAAGGTCTCAACACCTCCAAGAACAGATTTTTCACCACCAAATCCCTTTTCAAGCTTTTCAATATCACCAATCAAGCTCTAATATTCACACATACACAACCTAAGCCACAATCATCATACCCATACACAACATCTCAATACCCAAACATCATAGAACAATAGATTACACTAGGATTGAGAATCTTACCACACCCAAGGTCCAAAGAGACATGATTAACCTTCTCCTTCAAGAGAGTTGGGTCCTAAAATATTAAAGAGCCCAAAATCTCAATATTTTTGCTCATGTAACTCGAAATAAAAGCTGGAAATTTGAAGAGCAAAACGTGGCTTCCCTCAAGATTAATTATATGGGTTTTGTAGAGCTCTCCGCGGTGAATGCGTGGCCACAAACGGTGCGGTAATTGGAGCTCTAGATCAAAAGTTATGGTGGTTTGAAGATCAAGGGAGAGATAGAACTTGAGAGAGTGTTCTTCCCCCCTTCCCTCTAATTTTCAGCGTGTGTTTGTATGTTGTGAGGAGAGAGAGTACTGAAAACTAGGGTTTTGGTTTAGTTTAGTTGGGCCAAGGGCCCACTTTCGGTCCAGTTGGCCCGGTTTGGCCTGTTCGGTCCAATCTTGGTCCGATTTCTATAAAATTGGTACCGAAATTCTCGTCTCAATCTCCTCTATCATATTAAGCCATAAAAATCATATTTTTGGCTTTCTAGAATAAATTCTCATTTATGGGTTAATTAGCCGTTAATTAACCAGGTCTTACAAAATTTAAAAGTGCATAAGACCTAAGACAACATTACAAGAAAATATAGTTTAAATATGATTTAAAAAAGGCATCAGTTAATCATAGGGGTAAGTACGATTTTGGTCCGTAAAGTTTTGTACCAGAATCGAAATCGTCCCTCTTGTAATTTTGGATTTAAAATCGTCTTTAATGTTTTTTTCGTATTAAAATCGTCCTTTTTATTTTTTTGGACAAAACACCCTCATCACTACCAACATAATTACTTCCTCCACCACTACCACCACCAACACCAACAACACCGCCACAACCTCCACCAACACCACCACCAGCACCACCACCAACGCCGCCGCCGTCCCCCTCCCCCCTAAACCCCTTCCCCATCCCCCTCCCTGCCTCCCCTCCCCCCACCCCCACCCCCTCCCCGTTTTTCCTTCCCCGCACCCCCACCCCCACTCCCACCCCGGCGTCACCCCCCCTCCCCGTCTTCCCTTCCCAGCAACCCCACCCCCACCCCGCGTCACCCCCCTCTCTGTTTTCCCTTCCCCCCACCCCCACTCCCACCCCGTGTCCCCACCCTCCCCTTCTCCCCTTATCCCCTTCCCCCCACCCCTTACCTCCACCACCGCCTCCACCTCCACCACCACCAGAAAAGCAGAAATAGAAAGTAGAAAATCAACAAATCTAACACAAATTTAACACAAGCAGAAACAGAAAGCCAAATCAACAAATCCAACAAATTCAAGCAGAAGCAGATGCAGAAGGAGAATGGCGGCAGCGGCTGGGTGGTTCCTTTTCCCCACCCCAATGTGGTGGCAAGAGCATGCATGAACGGCGACGTCTTCCTCTGGTCGTGGTTCCGGCGGCGGCTCGTGGGTGCACCGGCAATGGTGGCGCCGGCGTTTCCTTTCTCCCCCCCACCCCTAACGCGTTTCCTTTCTCCCCCCACCCCCAACGTGTTTCTTTTGCCCCCTCCCCCAAAACGTGTTTTTTTTAATTTTATTTTTTATTAAAATAGGGGTAGTTTAGGAATTAAATTAAAAATTTTATTAAAAAGGACAATTTTAATACCAAAAAAAAAACGTTAATAACGATTTTAATTCGAAAATTATAAGATGGACGATTTCGATTCTGAACCAAAATGTTAGGGACCAAAACCATACTTACCCCTTAATCATATATTATATAATTTAAAACAGCAAAATACAGGTCAAGTGACAAAACAAATATAGAAAAAAAAGAGAACAACAAAATAATTTTGAGAGTAACCTTTTTGTGTACCTATGGTTGGGTGATAAATGATCATTTCACCTTCAAACTTTGATCATATTGCTTTTTTATAATTATATTTCTTTTATCTTCTAACCCAAATAATTACTAAAGAATATTTATGCAATAAAATAAAATAAATGCAAATTAAATAAATTGCTAAAGGAAAAACACAAAATACTTAACAAATTAGGACCCAATGATTTTCCTACATTGCATACATGGTTATGATATTGATCATTCTACTCATTATGCGAGTATATTAAAGTAAGTTGAGTTACCTATCCACTGCGTTTGGAATGGCTTCAGGATACTGGAAGGATCCCCAATTAGAAGGGTCTGGAGGTTTGGCCATATCTGGAGTCGACGTGAATAGGCCACACAGTTTAGTGGTGCTGTCAAAGTCGGACCATGATGGGAGGCTCGAAATGTCCTGTTATAATGAAATATGTTTAGACACGTGTCTACACATAAAATCACCTTCGGAGTACATCCCGTGTTGTAAGATGACCATCATGTTATTCAGAATCAAGAACTACAACGTACCTTATCATAAGTCGACGAAGGAATTTGAGATCTCCTGCTGGGCCACTGCCTAGTTCCCGTTGACAACCCAATAGCCTAGTGTGGCTAGGTATTCAATTGTTGACTGAGGAGAGTGGCCCTTGTGATATATCTTGGTGTCGATCTCGTTTTGTTTATGAGAAGGTCGTCCTCATCACACGGCGAGTCAGGGACAAAAAGGTCAAATTGGGAGCCCTCTGCATTTGGGCCTTGCTGTATGCCTTTTCCCTTCTCCAAGGGTGGCCTCAGATGGGTGAACAAACCTCTTTGTTGGCTGTTGTTATGGGCCTCAACGTGATCGAAAACAGTTGTGATGTTACCCGATTGCGGCATGACATTTGAGGAGGACTTCCTCTTCGCACTGTCCTCCTGTGACAGTGGCATATACAGCTTAGGAACCATAACGATGCTACCGCTTCGGTCATGCTGCCGCTGAGCCAGGTCCAGAATCTGACGTAAATACCCGTCGAAAGTGGTTGTCCTCTTCTCGATGATGGCCAATATAGACTCAATATCGGCAAGCTTTTCGTTGGAACCCTACGTTAAACAAAGCACACCACAAGAACAAACACAAAATTCAATATAATGAACAAGTAAGAGCTTTGGACTCATAAAAACTGGATCATTCATTAACATTGTCAACTAACAAATGGATGTTGTATCTTGCGATGACTGGCGACGGCAGTGGACCAGTTGGAACGGCAACTGGGACGTATTGGAAAGCGACACTGGAACAACAGCAGAAGGACTACGGCGGTGAAACAACTTTCAGATGAGAGAAGTGGTGGTGGTCTAGGGCTTTGTGGGTCTGGGTGTGAATCTATCACTGGATAAGGAGGTGAGGCACAGATGAGGCAAGTTCGGTTCGTAAAAGAAAAATCCAAGGAAGAACCATTTCTAACTTTCACCCCTTTTTATGCCTTTGCTTAACTAAAGTTGTTTTTCAGCTTATGCTTGAACAAAATTTAGTTTTAATTGTGTATGTGCGTTTTTTTTCCTAGTAAAAATTTATATGCGATTTTTATTTGCAGAATGTAATAACCAATCTTTTTGGGTGGTAAGGCCCGAATAGAGGCCCATTTTTACTGTCCCCTTTTGAGTCATTTTTATTGTCCCATTTAGAAAACAGTTAGACCCATTTTAATATCCCATCTATATTGAGGCCAAATTAGCCTAATGGTTATGTCGGCAAAAAAAAAAGAAAAAAAAGAAATTCTATTAAAATATCAAATGTATTTAATTTAACCTTTTGTTGGGTCATCTAAAAATTTATTTATAATTTATATATGAACAAAACAATAAAAAATTGATCTTTAGACTATTTGTTATTTTTTTTTAATATCTTGTCAATTACTTAAAAGATACAGAAAAAAATTATTCAAATTAAAATGACCAACCTAAAAAAATATTTCCGTTGCTCCTTTACATAGATTTGACAAAAATTAAATTCATATTTATAATTTTCTTAATTATGTCTCTAAATATTTAATATATTTTCTCAAATTAAAATATTTTAAAATATCAAGTATCATTCTTTTGTTCAAAATCTTAAAATATGCCATGTATCTCATAAATCATAATTTATAAACACCAACATAATTTTCAAATCTGTTTATTGATTAAAAAAAACTTTTGAATTTGTTAATTTGATTTTAAATAATTTTTTCATATCATTTACCTCAAATTGTGAGATCTAACTTTAGTTTTATTATGCTTTACAGGAAAGAATATCATAAAACAATGAAAACGAACAATAGAAAAGCATATTGGTAGTGAATATATTGAAGATGAGTGCAATCACTCCATACCGGACTTTCACTCACTAAAAAGCCATCTACAGTGTTAGATACCAAACACAATTGATAAGGAAATCGTTTATGATATACCTTCTCACAAAGGAAAATGCGTGCCACAACGTCTTCTTCCACTGCATCATGTTCACCCGTCGTATTTTGCTGTGTCAGCTGCTCTGAAAGGGGATGTTAGACAAAACACATCCATTTTAACAGTTTTAGAAAAGTTCAATAGTAACAATGGCATTAACAACACATGCTACAACAAAAAATTCTTGTCGAATATTCTAAATATCCTATTGTTATCTTCCATAGCAAACCATTATGCATGTACGTCAACTGCATTATTTTGCTCACTACATCTATGGTTAGCTCAAGGTTCATGACAGGGTCGACGTCGTTTGTGGATCGGTCATGTTCTTGTACTTTATTTTCACCAGGGTCCAACCTACACCACCAATACAGCAACCCGGTCAACGCCACCAAATATGAAGGACAATAAGTTTGTTACCAAACGAATATTAATACATGTTGCGTGTATAGATAACTTACTCTGTCGAAGGAAAATCTTGAAAATATTGGAGAAAGGAATCAGAGGCTTCTATTTTGCTCGTGTATAGACTATCTACTTCGGGAGGTGGCAAACAGGTCATTCCTGTTCTAAGAGAGGAGTGTTCTACTACAAAACTATTCAGGGTTGTGGTAATCTACCAGTAGAAAAAATGAAATTCTCTCTCCTATTTTGACATGATTGATATACACATTCATAGGATTTAGGCTTACCTATGACCGAAGCTTATGTCGTGTTAGGTGGTACAAACTTTTTATTTAGAAGGCTATGTAATCATTACATCTATGTACACTTGGATATACTTCTGCGATTGGGATTAACAAAAGCACATTTTCAGCTTTAACGTTGTGAAAATTGGCATGCATTGGAATGTAACAAAACTGGCACAATCAGAAAGACAAGGGTATAATCGTAATTCAACCCATGGAACGCTACATAGTTTACCACATCACTATAAAGTATTCAGGGATATAGAAACAAGTAGAAAGCAGTAATCCTTCTCACTCGATGCATGCATGTTCTGCATGAATGCTTCACATGGCAATAAATTCATACACATGTTGAAGAACGTCTCTCTCTCTCTCTCTTAATTTTATTCAATGCATTTTCTTATTACCATTTTTGTGTTCATACTTAATATAACCACTCTTTTCTCCTTTTTTTATTTTTATTTTTTTAAACGTGTCAAGCAGTCATGGTGCTTTGACTATGTCCCATGAATTTCGATGGAAGTTGCCTGTAATGCTAAATTTTTGTTGTTTGTTTGGGGTGATCCCTTTTTGGTTTAGGAGAATTTGAAATTCTAAAACTCCTCACATTTGATCATCTCTGTAAGTTTGGTATAATTTGCTTATTTAATGATCGCTTTGTTCAATGTTAAATTTTTTGTGCACTGATTCTTTGTCTTTCATGGTTAAGTAATTAAATGCCAATTTTCTTGAACACGTTACATTGATTTTTTGGTTTGAAGTTATTATTTGATAGGAGGTCATGTTGGTTATGAACATTATTAATCTATTTTAATTGGTATAGGTAAGAAATTTTGATTTATCTATTAAGTGTTATTTATATTGTATTTTATTTTAGGTAGTGACATAATGTAGATCCTAAAAGCTTCTCTGACTTTTGTGGCAATATCTATGTTAATTTAAACTACGTGCTTGAATTTTTTAATTGTTTTTCATTTTAACTTACAAAGAGAGAAGAAAATAGTTTTTTTATTTAAAGAAAATAAAGAGAGATCAATTCTTTTTTTTATTCCTCTAAATTAAATTTAAAAATGTGAATCTCCTCAACCTACTAAAATATAAATCGTGCTAAGCTAATGTGTATTAGATGTTATATTAAACACCACAACTTAGAATAATTCATGCATAAAATTCTTTCTAAAAATTACTCATAAATTAGTCCTAGAATAGCATGATTTACCTTTTTTCACCCAAACCACTATCGGGTAGCACAATTTACGTGAAACTAACTACTTCATATTCTCTAACACGATTAACGTGCAACAACCTATCCCAGGCTACTCTAGCACGACTAAAAGAATATGTGTAATTTTATTTAAATACATAAATATTATTTTTATATTAAAAGAATATATTTTTTTAAAATAATAAAAATATTTTTATTTAAAATTCTAAAATTAAAAATGAATCTGCTTGTATTAATTTTAAAATGATTTAAAATAATATGAGTATGTTTATTTAAACTTAAAAAATTTTAAAATAATAAGAATACGTTTATTCAAACTATTAAAATTTCAAGTTTAAATAAACCTACTTGTATTAATTTTAAAATTATTTAAAATAATACGAATATATTTATCTAAATTTAAAAAATGAAATAATAAGAGTAAATTTTTTAACAAAATTTTAACTTAAAGATCATACAAGTGTATTTATTTTTTAGTTAAAAATTAACGGTTTCAAACAATTAATTTTTTTAAAATTCAAATCAGAATTTGAAACCGATTAAAGTGATCCTCTCTTATTCCTCTTCAAAATCATGTGACTTATCAATACTTGGTTCGGATTCAAGGAACCATGCATAAACATGTGTTTTCTTGATTTTCTTCCATGGATCTCTTGCTTACATTGACTTGTGGGCCAATAAACTTCAATGTTGAGCAAGTTTAATTTAACAAATCTCATCCTAACATGTAGTTGAAGGTTCGGTCCATTAGAGTTTTATGGATTTAAAGTTATTCTTAATGTAACCTAGGAGAAAAAAGTGCTCTAAGCACTTTGAAGGGTAGCCGAAATAGGAGCAGTAAATCAACGAAAGAGTTAAAGAGAGTTTGGTAAAATTAATCTTTATTAGTTCTGTTTGACTTGTGTAATTATTGTATGGTTTGGTTATGCTTGAAATTGATTGTTTATATGAGTAATTATGGTTGAAATTTTGATGAAAATTTTATGAACTTTGATGATATTTAAGCTATGAACGTTATTCTTCAGTATAGCTGGAAACTAAAACCATAGACCCTAGTTAATGGTCAAATTGAGTTGAAATCAAGTGAAAATCATGGGGCTTTAGTGGCTTCTAATTTGTTTTGCATTAGGGTAAATATTAGTTATCGAAAAGATTGAAAAATGGGTTAGAATTGAAGAAAGAATTTGGAAACTTACGAAGAATACGAAGAACATTTTTGAATATCACCAAGAACACTCAAGAACACCACTTTGATTTTGTTATGGGTCAAACTGTAGATATTAAAATATTTTGGGATTGAAAGCATAAATACTAATAGTTTAGTGGATTAAAATATAAATATCAAAAATTAAGGGAGTCCAAATATATTTTTTTATCATATTTTGGGTGTCAACATATATTTTTCACAATTTTTTAATAAATTATTATTAAAAATTATTTCATACTATAATATGAAATATAATTATTTTTGTTACTAGTATTGTTTTGTTAAAAAAAATAAATTAATGGTGACAAGACAATTTTTTTAAAAAGTTTAAAAAAGACAATTTTAAACTTAAAATCTCATAACTACCTTCATAAAATATTTAAAAAGTGATACATATATGTTTGTGAAAAAAAAAAACATAAAAGAAAGATAAAATGTTCAAGGTCAGTCCTAATTTTGGTGAAAATAAGAAATGTTAAAAAAAACTAAAAACTAAAAATAAAAGTAAATATAAGGGCAAGACAAAATGGTAACACTCCAAACCCATCGAATTGTATCTCTGATCTTCCAAATCATGTCTTATACCTCTGCGTGTACAGTCACTTGCCTCATTTCCAACATTCCATCATTTCAAGTCTCATTCTTGTTTAGTCAATCACGTGATACACATTCTTTGAGGTACACATATTAATGAAGAGAAATGAAGTTATCTTTCCCGCTAAAGGGAAAACCCCCACAGAAATTATCGAAAAAATTCTCATCTTGAATTTCATTTATTACTTGACAACACAACTTATTTTACTGAGTTCATATATGTTCAAAATATCATGGACATATATGTTCAAAATTAACACCACCAACAATGTAAGCTTTATGAAACTATAATTATCCTTATTTATATTTCACGTCAATGTCTTCCATACTGCCCCGCGTCTATTATTTCATTAGTGCACAACCTGTGATTTAAACAAGTACATTTAAAGGTCGTAACATGTCCAGAATATACACCACAAAAAAATTGTTAACTAGCTCTAACCAAAATACAGTTATGATTCCATCATCATGGTGCTAAATAATCTCCTAACAAAGTATACTTTTGTACAAACTAAGCATACACATTTTACTATGCCCTACCCAAGCATCCATGTCCTAAAATAAATGTTAAAAAATAAAAACATAGCATGTGTCTCTCTTCACGCTTTTCTCTTCCAAACTTTACTGCCATGAATGGATGGGTCCACAGGACATATCAGAATTTAGATTCCACTGCCACTTTCACAGTCCCCTCCCCCCTTCCAAAGCCAAACCAAACATTCCAACTATTCAATTCCCATTTTGACCATAATTACATTCACAACTCTATGCCTATAAAATCCCATTCTCATTCACTTCAGACTGCTCTTTCCATAACCAACAATATTCATGGGCACTAAAGACACCCCTGATTACTACTGTGTCTTCGACAGATGGGTTCCCGGGATATACAGCTCCCTACCGAAACTTTATGAGCAAATAAACGAGTACAAGGATTGTTGTTGGGAAAAATACAACACATTGTCTGAAGCCGAGCAAGTCTGGCTTTCATACTTTGGCCCTGGAGACCTAGAGGAAGGCAAACGACGCATCATGAACGGCGAAGCACCCAATATCGTTGAGACGAATGACTTCCGGAAGAAGCAGATGATTGTCCTCAAAGCCTTGCATGCAAGGTTTCACCAACTTCAGCACATGTTACCAAAGAAATCACAGTATAAGTCTTCACCTACAACCACTTCCCTTACTGTATCCTCCATTTTTTCTTGTTACTGTGTCCTAACAATGCCCACCGTGCGTAGGCCATCACCTAGTCACGGAGACACCGCCAATGGCTCTGTTGCTTAACCCAAGCATGAAGGCTTACCTGGATAATGCTTGCGACAACCTGCACATTCCAGGTCCCATTTATAGGATCCTCGTCCAAAGGGTTCCTGACGGTCGGACTTGCTATCGCCATCTCATCTCCGTAGTCCCACCTTCATTGTCCGAAGCCTTAGTGGTTGTCAGCCGTATAACATTCGATCATACTCTCTCTGTCGAGGACATGATACGGCTATGCATCCGCGAACTCTGCAAGACCCAGGACACCTACATCCATGATTACAACTACGACCTGGCCGAGAGGTAAAAACAGAAATACATTGACTTCTGCCAAAAAACTTGCACCTTCGAGGTCTAGCCCAAGGATGTAACTTCACCTTGAACAGGCTTTGCCATGGGAGGTATGGGGCTGCAACTTCAAACGGCAGTGTTGGACGAGGAAGCACCTAGTCGACTAAGGACCTTTCATGGATATCATCTTGTGCCTCAGTCAGCCGAAAAGTTACTCCTTACCAACCAACATGACTGAGCTATCTATCATCTGTCTTTCCTCCTTTTTATTTTAAAGCTATCATCATCTGTTAATATAGATCACATCTTTCTACAACCTAACCCTTCTTTACAACCTTATGCTTGTACTCTCTAAATACTTGCTTTGTGGGAACTTATAACTATGCATGCTTTCCATCGTTCCTTACTGAACGTGTTCTTTAACATTCATATTCCCCCTTGTAACATCATTCCATCTCCTAAGAACGACTACCGCTACTCACGTTTAACCCCAACTAAATCACGTTATGAACACCACGTATAGTACAGTCGGTACCAAAATAAATAATACCAACCAACCCAACCAACTGATCCGTATTACAATTTTTTTGGGTTATGTTAGGTAACCAATAACTTTCTTGAACAACATGAACAACTACCAATCAAATCAAAACACACTACACCTCCAAATTATCCAGATAAATCTTAATATTAGAATAACCATCCACACACCTAGTAAAATAAACATCCGATATATTCATTGTTCACATTGTTTAGTATTTTCATTGTCTACCTATACTTTTCCTATTTTTTTACATTAACTCTACACACACAATACAATAAATAGATTCTCAGTAAACCTTTTATATAAAAAATATTAACTAACAAATGTCCACTCATCCACTTGCTACTCCTTTATCTTGTGATTGTGTTGTTAAAAAACTTAACTCCTTAGACATTGCAACCGTAATATTCTCAAAATTTTTTATTCAAAACCATATTTTCTTTCTTTTCCAAATTGTTATAAATATAAAAAATATTTAATACACGTCCAATTTTTATTATTCTTGCATATCAACAACTAATTCAATCAATACAACATCAGCACGCTTTTAGCACACTCACAGCAACCTTATCTTAAAACTAAGGCACAGAAAATTAAATTTCAAAAATGAACTTACAACAACATTCTTTTATTATACTTTACATAACTATATTAACAAAAAAGTTATTGTCGCTAAACATGACTCATGTCCATCATGGATTTCAATAATTTTCTCACCATCACATACTAATAAATTTTATTTTTTTTCCAATACATAATTAAATTTAAGTGACTAAAAATGACATTTTTAAATTTTTTAACACTATTTATATACATTTGGTCAATTGTTCAAAAGGAAATTAACTGTTAGTTTAGTCCTCACACAACTAAAGCTGTGCTTGCTTTCTTTTTATTATGTGTTGCTGTTTTTTTTTTCCTAAATGCTAAACTAATTATGCGTCCTCAATGTAGGTTTACAAGAAGATAAAAGTTGTAGCTTCTGCATTCAGATAATTGCGTTGGGATTGAATTTATTTTTTTTATTAATCTTACCCTTTAGTTCCTTCTATGTAGCCTCTTTAGTACTCAAATCTTTTAAAAATATAATTTTTTTTAATTTTAATTTTTTGTTTTATATAAAAAAAATTTTAACTTTGAATTCATTCTGGTAAAAGTGTAATTCTTGTATACTAGTTTCTTATCCTAATTTTTTAATAATATAAAATTATTAATCTCGTTAAAAAGACAAAGTAAATAAAATATTAATTATAACTAACAATAAAATCGTAAATAATTAAAATTTATAGTTTAAAATTATATCAAATAAAAGAGTATTGAGAGTACTAAAAAAAATTTTGATTGACATAATTTAATAAAGTATATTTTGATATATTACTCATATATAATTTTTTTCCATATAAACTATATTTTGTCAACTTTTATATAGTATTTTAATTTAATTATTAAGTATTACTTTTTTATATAATTGATTTATAAAATTTATTTAAATATTCAACTTAAACTAATAAGTTAATATAAAATATTTATTTAAATTCATGTTTTTTTGAGTCAATTTTCACTTAAAAGTGATTTTGAACAATATAAAACAAACAACAATTATTTTATTACAATTTATTTTGATATAAACTTGTCAAACATAAATCACGTTAATACCAACGCACTTTCAACCAAAATTAATTTTACAAAATCAATTTTATGCAAACATTAATCTAAACACACACTACGTCACTGGCATAATACATAACTAGACCACGTTATCAACAAAACAAAACCAAACACTAAATCGACTAAATTCCCATTTTAGTCCATGAGATTATACAGGAAAGAATATTTACAATGAAAAATTTTTTCTCATACAATTTTTAAATTATTTTTTTATTTAAATCTTTTAATTACTTACTTACATAATTTGAACAAAAAATATCCTCCGTACTATCAACTCATGATCCTTAAATTTATTCACCTATTTTACACCTGCAAATGTTCAACCATTCTCACACTTCTATTCTTACTTACTGCCTAACTTTTTTTTCTAGAGCCCTTCCATCGACCTTCCTTTCAAACCAACACATACTAAAAGCTCTACTTAAAAAAGAATAACAAAACTTAAAGGGTTTCCACGTGTAAAACCCAACTCATTAGATCGTCTACGATTCACAAGTCATACCCACTGATCAAAGTCCAACCCTACATGCTCAAACCTTAAATGGGCAACACCTATTTTCATGCGGCCTACAACCATTTCGGCTCGGCTCAAGTGCAATTACAGCTCCGCAGCAAATTCTAACTCCATATATGTAGCCTTCTTTAAAATTGGACAAAACCGACAATTACTACAAATATGTACAACATAACTTCTACACGTGTTGCTATCCCACCCAACACTCTATCCATAGGGTTTTCACAGAAGAAAATGTCCCATCAATCCTTGTCTTTCTAATATTTTGCATCATATCTGTACCGATACAGCAATGGGAACACTGCAGTTCTGTAAAAATATATTGCCACTGCAGTTTCGCAAAAATACATTGCCACACCTGAACACCTTCTGCGTGTGTGCGTGCGTGCATGCGTGTGTGCGCGTGTGTGTGTGTGGTGATTAACTGACTACTCCAATAAAGATTTTATGATTGTCATCATGTGAAGATATTTTATTTTAATTATTTGATGATAAATTGTAAGACTTGATTGTTATATGTTATAAAAGTATTATTTTTATTTAAAGTGTAACTAAACAAATAAGTCACACTTTTTAAACAAAAATCATCATGAGAAAATATTTTTGGCATCTTTATTGGAGTATATATATAGTAGAACCTGTAATTCAAGGTCATTAAATGTGTTACAAAATTTTACATATTTTTATATTAATGTGTTTGAGATATACTTTTATAGCAAAGAATTAGATGGTCTAATAACGTTTGGACAATTAAATGATTCTAATAATAAAATATATTTTTTAAATTTTTTAATAATTATTTAATAATATTTTAATATTATTTAATAATTAATCTTCAATTATTATTTTATTCAAAAATCTACCTTTCATTTTGTTTTTCACCATTTATATTTTTATTGACATCATAAACAATTAGAAATAATAAAAATATAGAATCTCTATTGTTGATTTTAATTCTAATATGATCATGAGTCCTTCAACTAATTAAATTTTTAAAATTTCTTTGTTTGTTGTTTTAATCCGTTTAATGCATAAACGATGAGATAATCTTGTTTATAATTACTCTAATCGATTGAATGTAACACCAATCGATTAGTAAATAATAATTATTCTCAAATACCTCGATTAGAAACTCATTAATCCATTTAATATATAAAAGAATCGATTACTTTTTAACAAAATCGATTGTAACAGTGAAAGCTATATGTCTCTTCTACTCTAATTACGGGAGTTTTATGGTGTGGATGGCATTAAATATCCACACCTGTGAATATTATGTGGATGCCTTGTTCGATGAACACGTTTTGGTTGTCCACGCTCACAAGTTCAGCTAATGGGACAGCATGTCAGGAAAAAGCAGTGGTTTTGCAGATGTATTGGACAATGTAGGAAAATTAATAAGTCTAATGAGATGCTAATTATTTTTGGCAAGTTAGGGTTATTGGACAAGTATTTTTTTGTGTATGTGGCCATGACTGAGTTTTGGACTTGGATCACCGTTTTTTATGCAATTGTACAGAAATAAATTTTATTGTGGATAAAAACAAGTCAAAGATAGCATTAAAAAGAAAAAGGGTTAATGTGTTTTTGAATTTGTTTGCGTAATCTGGTTTTTTAATTTCTAGGAAATGTGGCTAGACTTCTCTAACTTTTATTTTGTCATGGTGTTCACATAAAATGGAAGGGATTATATATTACTAAACGGATAAAGAAAACAAAAGGATGCAGTGCATTATTTTGATATTTAGCCTAAAAAATTAAATAAATAAATAAATAAATAAATAAATAAATAAATAAATATGTGATGTATGTTACTAACCAGACAAAAAAAATAATATTTCTATTACTTTTTAAATGTTATCCTTTATTGTGTTGTTATTAATGCATAAATTTGTATCGTTTCAGTGAACTAAAAATATAGAGAATTCCTTTTAAACATTACATATGTCATATTAATAATGTAAATAAAATCTTTATGAATACGCAATTTATTATAATATTTATGAAAGGCATTAAAAAATAAATAAATAAAGATATTTAACACTTTTTCTCATTTATATTTTTATTTATCCGAATAAAGATATTAGTTTGTATATTATTTTTTTGTTATTGTTCTTTTTTTATTAATGTTTTTAATATTTACAATTACTATATTATTGTGTACAGAAGTGGACACTCACATGAGATGTGGGTGCAACTCGTGCGAGTGTGGAGATGTATCTTACAGGGATGGTACATAAAATGGCTTTATAATGAGTTAGAGTCAGATGTGAGAGAAGATATTAGTGGTGTCAGTGTTGCTTCCTCCCCTCCTCTTCGAATATACATTTTTCGCTCTATTTGTTAAGCGTGATGAGCACTAAGGCTGGTCGTTTTTCATTCTATGTAGTGTGCAGGGGTCGTATCCCTGGTGTTTATAGGACATGGAAGGAGTGTGAACAACAAGTAAATGGCTACCGAAATTGTGAATATCGTGGCTTTCAGGATTTGGATGAGGGTTTGACTTGGTTGCGCAGCGCCACAGCTCCTTCCACACGTCAGCCAGCACATGTTGTTCAACCGATGAGTAGAAGACTATCTAAATTATTAGAAGGGGCTTTTTGCTCACTCCCATCATCTCAGCAAGGATGCTCGGGAGTAGTGGCAGTGAAGAGCCAGCACTGTGGTGGTGGCAGCAACTCTGGTGGAGAGGGAGGTGAAATGTTAAAATATATTTTTTAAGCATTTTCCAACATTTTCATTTATGAAACGTTTAATGTCGAAGGGGTTGTCATGTTATTGATGTGCGTAAGTGTTAGAGCATGCAGATTTGGGTCGTAGAGTGGTGGTGTGTGTGATAGAGAGTGCGTTCATGCATGTCGAAGACATGGATCTCATGTTGATGCGAGCGTGCTCTTTCTTTCGGATTGGTCCCTCGATTTTTGTTCCTCAGGAAATCAACTCAAGGGATGGTGATGTCCTTTTTGGGTTTACAATTGTTCTTCCACAGAATAACAGAGGTCTAGATCTTGTGGTTCATGGTCCCTTATGCTACGAGGAACGGTTTGCTCGTCAAGAAGTGTCATTCACAATGGTTGAGAAGATTCTTTCTGCTACGGGATATACTGTTAGTGATTACAATTATCGCATTCTTGGCCGTGTCATAGAGCAGTTGAAAAATGCCAAGAAGGAGGAAGTTGACAGGTTGAATGAACAAATTCGTTTACTGGAGGTTGAAAACGAAGATCTTAGGGGACAAGTTGAAATGTTTGGAGAAATGTTGGACGAATAGGCTCCATGTGATTGTGTTCGTGTATTTGGTTCTAGTTTTAATCTCTTCTTTTGTTTTGAGTAGATGGAAGACTTGCATTCTGACGATTAGGATTTTTGACGGTTTAGAATTTCACTAATGAAATCTCGTTGTAAAGTATAGTTTCTAAACCAAACAATAATCCTTTCATACAAAAAAGTTGTTTGTCAATAAAACAAACCCCTAAATTTATAAACCGAAGTATTCAAACCTCGGGTCGTTCTCCCTAGGAATTACAATAAAGTGTCTTGTTATTGGTTTGAGTTGTTTTGGAGTTTTGATAAGAGGCATGAAAGTAAATGGCAATGAAAATAAACTAACAACTATAAAAGGCTCTTGGTAAGGTGTGAGAACTAGAAGTCCTATCCTAGTTATCCTTCTCAATTGTGATGAGAATTGTTCATTGCTACCACTTAGTTAACCCTTACTAGATAAAGGAAAGTCAAGTGGATGAATTGACTTGAGCCACAAGTCCTAGCCAACTCCCAAGGAAAGACTAGCTTTAGTGCACTCCAAACCAATTAGCAATCTCTCCAATTACCAATCAACAAAGGAATTAGATAACTCAAGTGTCACTAATTACTTTACCTAGGCCAAGAGGAACAAAATCTATACTATATCTAGAAGAGGCATTTTAACAAACACATAAAGTGCAATAAAAGTAAACAACATAAATTGCAAGAATTAAAGAGAGATCTAACTACAAAGGCAAGAGATCAACAATAGAAAAGCAAAGAAGAACAATTATTATGAATTACCTCTTATTGAATTGAAAGAATGTTGAGGGAACAATACTAGATCTACAACAAAATGTAAGAACAACATAAAGGAAATTACAACAAAAGAGTAGAAGAAGATGAATCTAACAACAAAGAATTGAAAGGTAGATGTAGAAGAAAGCAAAGATTAAAACCTAGATCTAAGAACTAATCCTAATCCTAATCCTAATTCTAGAGAGAAGTGAGAGCTTCTCTCTCTAGAAACTAACTTCTAGAACTAAACTAAACTAATGGTAACTAACTTCTAAAGTATCAAAAGTATGAAAAGTATGTTGATTCCCCTTCAATCCTTGACTTAAATAGCATCAGAAATGAGTTGCATTGGGCCCACAAGGCTTCTAAAATCGCTAGCCACATGTTGCATTAAGTGAACCAGATGGCAGCAACGGCGCGTGCGCGTACTTTGCGCGTGCGCGCCACCATACGTGTGGCAACTATGGCAAATCTTATGTCGTTTCGAAGCCCCGGATGTTAGCTTTCTAACCCAACTAGAACCGCATCATTTGGACCTCTGTAGCTCAAGTTATGGTCGTTTAAGTGCGAAGAGGTCGGCTTGACAGCTTTCCGGTTCTTTCATTTCTTCATGAGTTCTCTAACTTTTCATGCTTCTTTCTTCATTCCCTTGATCCAATCTTTGCCTCCTAAACCTTAAATCACTTAACAAACATATCAAGGCATCTAATGGAATCAAGGAGAATTAGATTTAGCTATTTTAAGACCTAAAAAGCATGTTTTTACTCTTAAGCACAATTAAAGGAGAATATACAAAACCATGCTATTTCAATGGATAAATGTGCGTAAAAGGTTATAAAATCCCCTAAAATCAATACAAGACAAACCGTCAAAATGGGGTTTGTCACATTCTTCCGGTTGTAACTGAGTATTGTGTAGGTGTTTTGGTTGGGCTTTATGGTTGAAACAAGCTTAATCTGGATCATGATGGGACACAATTTACACGTTGGTTTGAGACAGGTTTAATCACGTCCTAAGTAATTTTCATTAGAGAAAGTAATTGGGTAAAGATTTCCTAATTAGTAAGATAACTTTATACAAGTAACTTTATGCTGTTAGAAATAATAGGTTTTAGTTAAAATTAAACACAAAAAGAAATGATCAAGAATACTAGTCACACCAAAAGTATACTACCATTATATGCATCATGCTTCTGTGTTGTTATTTTTTTTTAATTATTTTAGGAGCTTGTATTTGTGATCAAGAACGTGACATATTTCCTTTCATATACTTGTTGGTTATGAAACATGTAGACAATAGTATGGTATGAGTAATAATTAAAATAAGGAATCACAAACTAAAGAAAAAGATGATTTTGAGCAAATTTTGGAATTATCGATTAAAGAAGCAATCCTGTCATGATGATTTTTACTTATCATCAACGAATTATGAAATTTACGGTAATAAAAATTAAAAGAAGACAGAAAAATAAAAACATTGACAACAAGGTTGGATATTTGTTTTTAAAAATATTGAATTGGATATTTATTTATTCATATTTTTATTAGCAAATCATTTGCTTAAAAACATGCTTACATCGCTTGTAAGTTGATGATTTATTAATAACTCAAAAAATATAATATTAATTTATGATATTATTTTGTTTAGTATATTTAATTTTATTTTTGTAATTCGTTCATTATATTTTTTATATAGCTGTTTTTACAGTATCCAAATTGGGTATGTTATGAATTTTTACTTTCGTAATGAAAAATAATATTCATTTATTATGTAAAAAATAACATACAAAAATAGACAATTTTTTAAGTATTCTTTTGATAATAAAAACTAATATGTACTTGTTAAAATAATAATAATGTATAAAATAACATACTTTGTACTCTTTTTATGTACTTTAAACAATGTTGTTATTATTATTATTTTAGGTTCTAATTTTGTACAAGTTATATTTTTATTATGAATGTGGACGATAAAATCTTATTATAATTGAATTTTGCCGGTAAGTTACGTATGGCGGGAAAATTAAATAAAATTAAAGAAGGCATACCAAGTTTTAGGGGGAGCCAGATTCTTATCACTTAATCTAACAACATTAATTTAATTTAGCAATGGTACAAAGTGGCTAGGAAGAACTCATGTTCTTTGTTGGCACGAGTGTTAATTATTTTGTTAATCGTGCTTTTGGTGATATGGTGAATCTTCTAGATTTTTTCTTGTGAAGAAAGGATATGATGCTTTGATTGATTGATGGTGGCGCATCAGAAAGGGATTATAGGTGTCTTATGATGTGACAATATGTATAAAAGTAGAGTTTCTCTCACACTTAACCTTTCTTGGAGAGTGAGTATGCTGAGGGTTAATAAAACTATGCAAATATTTTATAAAAAAATAATTGCTAGGACATGTACAAGTGAGGAATGATACACTACATGAAGTGACCCTCAATGTAAGCAAGACTGTGTGTTGGGCCTCCTTGACTTCACCGGTCCATGATGCATGGTGCACGAAATTGTGATCAGCAATGGCGCCATCAACATGGTACGCTCAATTGCAATCTCAACTCTTTATCACAACTTCGCACAACTAACCAGCAAGTGCATTGGGTCGTGATGAGCGGATAATTTGTATGCTTTTTGGCATTGTTTTTAGTATGTTTTTAGTATCTTTTAGTTAGTTTTTAGTATATTTTTATTAGTTTTTAATTAAAATTTACTTTTCTGGACTTTACTATGAGTTTGTGTGTTTTTCTATGATTTCAGGTATTTTCTGACTGAAATTGAGGGTCCTGAGCAAAAATCTGATCCAGAGACTGAAAAGGACTGCAGATGCTGTTGGATTCTGACCTCCCTGCACTCGAAGTGGATTTTCTGGAGCTACAGAAGCCCAATTGGCGCGCTCTCAACGGCATTGGAAAGTAGACATCCTGGGCTTTCCAGCAATATATAATAGTCCATACTTTGCCCAAGATTTGATGGCCCAAACCGGTGCTCAAAGTCACCTACAGAAATTCCAGCGTTAAACGCCGGAACTGGAATAAAATTTGGAGTTAAACGCCCAAACTGGCATGAAAGCTGGCGTTTAACTCCAGAAAAGGTCTCTACACGAAATTCCTTCATTGCTCAACCCAAGCACACACCAAGTGGGCCCGGAAGTGGATTTTTCTGTCATTTACTCATTTCTGTAAACCTTAGGACACTAGTTTACTATTTATAGGACCTTTTGACATTGTATCCGTACCTTATGACCCCATAACATTTTGTACACGTTTCTTTCCACAGTATGAGCCTCTAAACCCCATGGTTGGGGGTGAGGAGCTCTGCTGTGTCTTGATGAATTAATGCAATTACTACTGTTTCTTATTCAATCATGCTTGCTTCGATTCTAAGATAACACTTGTTCTTAATCCGGATGAATGTGATGATCCGTGACAATCATCATCATTCTCAACTATGAACACGTGCCTGACAACCACCTCTGTTCTATCTTAGATTGAGTAGTTATCTCTTGGGTTCTTTAATCGGAATCTTCGTGGTATAGGCAGAACCTGATGGCAGCATTCAAGAGAATCCGGAAGGTCTAAACCTTGTCTGTGGTATTCTGAGTAGGATTCAATGATTGAATGACTGTGATGTGCTTCAAACCTGTAACCTACTGGGCGTTAGTGACAGACGCAAAAGAGGGATTCTATTCCGGTAGGGGAGGGAACCAAACCGGTGATTGGCAGTACTGTGACAGTACGTGCATTAGCTTTCACTGCGAGGATGGGAGGTAGCCATTGACAACGGTGAAACCCTACATGAGCTTGCCATGGAAGGAGACTTGCGTGTTTGATGAAGAAGACAGTAGGAAAGCAGAGATTCGGAAGATGGAGCATCTCCAAAACCCCAACCTATTCTCCATTACTGCAAAATAAGTAACCATTTCATGTTCTTTTGCTTTTCACAATCAATCCTGATAATTTCTGATCTCCTGACTAAGATTTACAAGATAACCATAGCTTGCTTCAAGCCGACAATCTCTGTGGGATCGACCCTTGCTCACGCAAGGTATTACTTGGACGACCCAGTGCACTTGCTGGTTAGTTGTGCGGAGTTGCAAAAGTGTTATTGCAATTTCGTGCACCAAGTTTTTGGCGCCGTTGCCGGGGATTGTTCGAGTTTGGACAACTGACGGCTTATCTTGTTGCTTAGATTAGGACTATTTTTGTTGGTTTAGAGTCTTTTAGTTGAGTCTAGTTTCATATTCTAAGTTTGGTGTCAATTGCATGCTTTTATTTTTCTTTTAAAATTTTCGTTTTTGCATGTTCTTAGTCCCTTTTTGATTCATAAAAATTCGAAGTTTGGTGTCCTCTTTATGTTTTTCCTTTAAAATTTTCGAAAACTGTGTGTTTGATTTTCTAAAATTTTAAGTTTGGTGTCTTTTTGTGTTTTTCTCTTTCCTCTTTTTAAAAATCAGATCTTTTTTCATAAAAATTTTTCAATCATATATTTTTAATTGCTGTTTTCAAAATCTTTTTACTTACTTAATTGATTCAGTTCTCAATTTGCTTTGATCTTATTTTCTTTTCTATTTTCGAAATTTTTTTTTATTTTTATTTTAATCTCCTTTTATTTTAATTTTTTTTTTCGGTTATTCAAAAAATTTTTAAAAAAAAATAAGCAAAATTTATCTCCTTGCAATTATTATCATTTCCCTTTTGTCCATAATGGACTCAAGTGGAATCAATCAGTCCAAAAGGACTCTGGGGTCCTATGCTAACCCCATTACAGCTGCATATGGGAGTAGCATCTGTATACCTCCCATCAAAGCAAGCAGCTTTGAGCTAAATCCTCAACTCATTATCATAGTGCAGCAAAATTGCCAGTATTCCGGTCTTCCACAGGAAGAACCTACTGAGTTTCTGGCACAGTTCTTACAAATTGCTGACACAGTACATGATAAAGAGGTGGATCAGGATGTCTACAGACTATTACTGTTTCCATTTGCTGTAAAAGATCAAGCTAAAAGGTGGTTAAATAACCAACCTACAGCAAGCATAAAGACATGGAAACAGTTGTCAGACAAATTCCTGAATCATTTTTACCCTCCAAAAAGGATGACACAGCTAAGGCTGGACATCCAAGGCTTTAAACAAGAGGATAATGAATCCCTTTATAATGCCTGGGAGAGGTATAGAGGTATGCTAAGAAAATGTCCCTCTGAAATGTTTTCAGAGTGGGTACAGTTAGACATTTTCTACTATGGGCTTACAGAAAAAGCTCAGATGTCTTTAGACCACTCAGCTGGTGGATCTATACACATGAGGAAGACAATTGAAGAAGCTCAAGAGCTTATAGACACTGTTGCTAGAAACCAATATTTGTACTCTAGCAATGAGTTCTCTTCAGAAGAGGAAGTCATGACAATAGTCACTGACTCTAATCCTCAAGAACAGATAATGGAGCTTAATCAACAACTACTCCTGATGACTGAACAGTTAGCAGAATTTAAAGAGATGCTCCATGAAACTAAAGTTGCTAATAAAAGCATAGAACTACAGTTGAGTCAAGCAAAACAGCAAATATCTAAACAGATAACTGAGGAGTGCCAAGCAGTTCAATTGAGGAGTGGAAAGACCTTGAATAACACTGTTCAAAAGAGCAAAAAGTCAAACAAGGAACAATTGACAGAGGACAACCAAACCACTGTTCAAAATCCCTCTGAGGACAATAAGAGCCCAGAGAGGAATATTGGCGTTCAAACGCCAGAAAGGGAAGGAAAACTGGCGTTAAACGCCCATTCCTTGCCCAGTTCTGGCGTTCAAACGCCAGAAAAGGGGGAAAAGTTGGCGTTAAACGCCCATTTTCCACCCAATTCTGGCGTCCAAACGCCAAGGGAGGATCAGACACCTGAGAGTGCTGACAGTAATCCCCCTAATAAGGCTTCTTCAACCACTTCTGTACGGAATAAACCTGCAGCATCTAAGGTTGAAGAATATCAAGCCAAGATGCCTTATCCTCAGAAACTCCACAAAGCGGAACAGGATAAGCAATTTGCCCGCTTTGCAGACTATTTAAGGACTCTTGAAATAAAGATTCCTTTTGCAGAGGCATTTGAGCAAATACCTTCTTATGCTAAGTTCATGAAAGAGATCTTAAGTCATAAGAAGGACTGGAGAGAAACTGAAAAAGTGTTTCTCACTGAAGAATGCAGTGCAGTCATTCTAAAAAGCTTACCAGAAAAGCTTCAAGATCCTGGAAGTTTTCTGATACCATGCACATTGGAAGGCACTTACACCAAGATAGCCTTATGTGATCTTGGAGCAAGTATCAATTTAATACCTGCATCCACTATCAGAAAGCTTGGGTTGATTGGAGAAGTCAAACCAACCAGGATATGCCTCCAACTTGCTGATGGCTCCATTAAACACCCATCAGGCATAATAGAGGACATGATTGTCAAGGTTGGGCAATTTGCCTTTCCAACTGACTTTGTGGTGCTGGAAATGGAGGAGCACAAAAGTGCAACTCTCATTCTAGGAAGACCTTTCCTAGCAACTGGACGAACTCTCATTGATGTACAAAAGGGGGAAGTAACCCTGAGAGTCAATGAGGATGAGTTCAAGTTGAATGCTGTAAAAGCTATGCAGCATCCAGACACACCAGAGGACTGCATGGACGCTGACATTATTGACTCTCTGGTAGAAGAGATCAATATGGCTGAAAGCCTAGAATCAGAGCTTGAGGACATCTTCAAAGATGCTCAAACTGATCAGGAAGAGCCAGAGGAGGCAAAGGAATTTTCGAAAATTCCTCAGGAGGAGGATAAGCCTCCCAAGCCTGAACTCAAACCACTACCATCATCCCTGAAATATGCATTTCTGGGAGAGGGTGACACTTTTCCAGTGATTATAAGCTCTGCTTTAAATCCACAGGAAGAGGAAGCACTGATTAAAGTGCTAAGGACACACAAGACAGCTCTTGGGTGGTCCATAAGTGATCTTAAGGGCATTAGCCCAGCTAGATGCATGCACAAGATCCTGTTGGAGGATAATGCCAAACCAGTGGTTCAACCACAGAGGAGGCTAAATCCTGCCATGAAAGAGGTGGTGCAGAAAGAGGTCACTAAATTACTGGAGGCTGGAATTATTTATCCTATTTCTGATAGCCCTTGGGTGAGCCCTGTCCAAGTTGTTCCCAAAAAGGGAGGCATGACAGTGGTTCATAATGAAAAAAATGAACTGGTTCCTACAAGGACAGTCACAGGGTGGCGCATGTGTATTGACTACAGAAGACTCAATACAGCCACCAGAAAGGATCATTTTCCTTTACCATTCATAGACCAAATGCTAGAAAGACTAGCTGGTCATGACTACTACTGCTTTTTGGATGGCTACTCAGGCTACAACCAAATTGCAGTAGATCCTCAAGACCAAGAGAAAACAGCATTTACATGCCCTTCTGGCGTGTTTGCCTATAGGAGAATGCCTTTTGGTCTGTGCAATGCACCTGCAACCTTTCAAAGGTGCATGCTCTCTATCTTCTCAGATATGGTAGAGAAATTTCTAGAAGTCTTCATGGATGACTTTTCAGTATATGGAGACTCATTTAGCTCCTGTCTTAACCATCTATCACTTGTCCTGAAAAGATGCCAAGAGACTAACCTAGTTTTAAACTGGAAGAAATGTCACTTTATGGTGACTGAAGGAATTGTCCTTGGGCACAAAATTTCAAGCAGGGGGATAGAGGTGGATAAGGCAAAGGTAGAGGTAATTGAAAAATTACCACCACCTGCCAATGTTAAGGCAATCAGAAGCTTTCTTGGGCATGCAGGATTCTATAGAAGGTTTATCAAGGATTTTTCGAAAATTGCTAAACCTTTGAGTAACCTGCTAGCTGCTGACACGCCATTTGTGTTTGACACACAGTGTTTGCAGGCATTTGAAACCCTGAAAGCTAAGCTGGTCACAGCACCAATCATCTCTGCACCAGATTGGGCATTACCATTTGAATTAATGTGTGATGCCAGTGATCATGCCATTGGTGCAGTGATGGGACAGAGGCATAACAAACTTCTGCATGTCATTTATTATGCTAGCCGTGTTCTAAATGATGCACAGAAGAATTACACAACCACAGAGAAAGAGTTACTTGCAGTGGTTTATGCCATTGACAAGTTTAGATCCTACCTAGTGGGATCAAAGGTGATTGTGTACACTGACCATGCTGCTCTTAAATACTTACTCACAAAGCAGGATTCAAAACCCAGACTTATAAGATGGGTGTTGCTTCTGCAAGAGTTTGATATAGAAATAAGAGACAGAAAAGGGACAGAGAACCAAGTGGCGGATCATCTGTCCCGGATAGAACCAGTAGCTGGGACGTCCCTCCCTTCTACTGAGATCTCTGAGACTTTCCCAGATGAGCAACTCTTTGCCATTCAGGAAGCTCCATGGTTTGCAGATATTGCAAACTATAAAGCTGTGAGGTTCATACCCAAAGAGTACAGTTATGTGCAGAGAAAGAAACTAATTTCAGATGCCAAGTACTACCTTTGGGATGAACCATATCTCTTTAAGAGATGTGCTGACGGAGTGATCCGCAGGTGTATACCCAGAGAAGAAGCACGAAGGATCCTATGGCACTGCCATGGATCACAGTATGGAGGACATTTTGGAAGTGAGCGAACAGCCACTAAAGTTCTCCAGTGCGGCTTCTACTGGCCTACTCTCTATAAAGATTCCCGAGAGTTTGTGCGTAACTGTGACAGTTGCCAAAGAGCTGGTAACCTGCCTCACGGATATGCCATGCCTCAACAAGGAATATTAGAGATAGAATTGTTTGATGTATGGGGAATTGATTTCATGGGACCATTCCCACCATCATACTCAAACACTTACATTCTGGTGGCAGTGGACTATGTATCTAAGTGGGTAGAAGCAATTGCTACACCCACTAATGATACCAAGACCGTGCTGAAATTCCTCCAGAAAAACATTTTCAGCAGGTTTGGCGTCCCCAGAGTGCTAATCAGTGATGGGGGCACTCATTTCTGCAATAAACAGCTATACTCTGCTATGGTTAGATATGGAATCAGCCATAAAGTGGCAACTCCGTATCATCCACAGACAAATGGGCAAGCTGAAGTCTCTAACAGAGAGCTAAAAAGAATCCTAGAACGGACTGTGATAGCCCGAAGAAAGGATTGGGCAAAGAGCTTGGATGATGCTCTGTGGGCATACAGAACAGCATTCAAGACTCCTATAGGCACCTCTCCATACCAACTGGTGTATGGGAAGGCCTGTCATTTGCCTGTGGAACTGGAACACAAAGCCTACTGGGCAACCAGATTCCTAAACATGGATGCACAGTTAGCTGGTGAGAAAAGACTGCTCCAGCTAAATGAGCTAGAGGAGTTCAGACTCAATGCCTTTGAAAATGCAAAAATTTATAAGGAAAAGGCAAAGAAGTGGCATGACAAGAGATTGTCAACCAGAGTCTTTGAGCCAGGACAAAAAGTTCTGCTCTTCAACTCCAGGCTCAAACTGTTTCCAGGAAAACTCAAATCCCGGTGGAGGGGTCCGTATGTGATTACAGGAGTATCACCATATGGATATGTTGAGCTTCAGGATATTGATTCTGACAAGAAGTTCATTGTTAATGGACAGAGAATCAAGCACTATCTTGAAGGAAATTTTGAGCAGGAATGCTCAACACTGAGGCTTGAGTGAGTCTCAGTGAAAGTCCAGCTAAAGACAGTAAAGAAGCGCTTGCTGGGAGGCAACCCAGTCATTAGAAGGTTGTATGATTAGTTCTTACAGAGGCAAGTATCAAAAATGAAGGAATTCACAGAGTTACAGAAGGATTCAGCTCAAAAAGCAGAGAAAATGAGCTTACTGGCGAAAAAACGCCAGTAAGGGGCATTTTGGGCGTTAAACGCCAGAATGGGTACCATTCTGGGCGTTAACGCCAGGAATGGTGCCATTTTGGGCGTAAACGCCAGAATGGGCACCATTCTGGGCGTTTAATGCCAGGTGTGCAGCATCCTGGGCGTTTTGAAAAAACGCCCAGTGAGGAAGAATTTCTGGCGTTTAACGCCAGCCAGGGTACCTGGCTGGGCGTTAAACGCCCAAATGGGGCAACAAATGGGCGTTAAACGCCAGAATGGGTGCCATTCTGGGCGTTTAACGCCAGCTTGGTGGGGGGACCACAATTTTGTTTTCAAATCAGATTTTTTCAAACTTTCCTTTTCTCACCCATACTTTTCTACAAAATCACACTTCAATCATTCATCATTCACTTTCAAATCTTCAAAAATCAAAACCTTTTTTTTCAAATTTATTTCAAATCAATTACAAACATTGTTCAAAAATTTCACCCTTTTCTCAATTTCTTCTCATATCTTCTCAAATCTCCTTTCAAATTCCTCTTTTTTTCGAAAACTCCCCTCTCCACCTTATAAATACACGTTTGTTCCCCTCTTCCAACCACACCATTCGAATTTTCTCTTCCTCCCCCTCTCTTCTCTCTTCTCTTTTGCTTGAGGACAAGTAAACCTCTAAGTTTGGTGTGCTTTTCCGTGATCACTAAGCCAAGATTCATCAATATCATGGCTCCTAAGGGAAAACAAACCAATTTAAGAGGCAAGAAAGAGAATAATCCAAAGAATCTTTGGAATGAAGAGAAGTTCTTAACCAAAGAACATGAAGACCATTATCATAAAATAATGGGTCTGAGGTCAGTGATCCCGGAAGTTAAATTTGATCTGAAAGAAGATGAATATTCGGGGATCCAAGAGCAAATTCGAAACAGAGGTTGGAAAGTTCTAACCAATCCTGAAACAAAGGTTGGAAGGAACATGGTTCAGGAATTCTACTCAAATCTGTGGCTAACAGATAAGCAGAGAATGACTGGAACTGCTTACCATACCTATAGAACCATGGTCAGAGGGAAAGTTATATACTTCCATCTGGACAAAATAAGAGAAATCTTCAAGTTACCTCAACTGCAAGATGATCCTGATTCCTTTAATAGGAGGATGGTGAGAGTAGATAAGGGGTTGGATCAAGTTCTAGAGGACATATGCCTCCCTGGAACTAAGTGGATAACCAATTCTAAGGGTGTCCCAAACCAACTCAAGACCTCAAACCAATTGCAAGAGGTTGGCTAGACTTTATTGGGCGTTCCATATTGCCCACTAGCAACCGTTCTGAGGTCACCATCAATAGAGCAGTGATGATTCATTGCATTATGCTTGGAAAAGAGGTGGAGGTGCATCATATGATTGCCTGTGAGATCTACACAATTGCAAATAGGAATTCCACTGTAACCAAATTGGCTTACCCAAGCTTGATCTCCTTGCTCTGTAAAGAGGCTGGGGTGAAGATAGAAGAAGATGAACTCATACCCATAGAACATCCAATCACCAAGAAGACAATGGAAGGAGCAAGAGAAGCAAGGGCGTGAAATTCAAGAGATGAAACGCCAAAAGCTCTCCTCTCAAGCTGAGGGAGCATCCACTTCTCAAAATCAAGGTTGTTGAGTCCTAACTCTGTGAACACCTCTATCATTAGGAGCCTATTTTTTTTTCGTTTTTGTTCTTGTTTTTCTATTTTTAATTTTATCTTATATCTATATTTGAGTCTTGTTCTTAGTTCATAATTAACAAAATTTAAGTTTATGCCTTAAAGCTATGAATGTCCTATGAATCCATCACCTCTCTTAAAAGAAAAATGCTTTAATCACAAAAGAACAAGAAGTACAGGATTTCGAAATTTATCTCTGAAACTAGTTGAATTAGTTTGATGTGGTGACAATACTTTTTGTTTTCTGAATGAATGCTTGAACAGTGCATATGTCTTTTGAATTTGTTGTTTTAAGAATGTTAAAATTGTTGGCTCTTGAAAGAATGAGGAGAAAGAGAAGTGTTATTGAGGATCTGAAAAATCATCAAATTGATTCTTGAAGCAAGAAAAGCAGTGAAAAAAAAAATTCGAAAAAAAAGGGAAGAAAAAGAAAAAGAAAAGAAAAAAAGGAGAGAGAGAAGGAAATAAAGTTGTGACCCAAGGCAACAAGAGTGTGCTTAAGAACCCTGGACACCTCTAATTGGGGACTTTAGCAAAGCTGAGTCACAATCTAAGAAGGTTCACCCAATTATGTGTCTGTGGCATGTATGTATCCGGTGGTAATACTGGAAGACAGAGTGCTTTGGGCCACAGCCAAGACTCATACACTAGCTATGTTCAAGAATCAATATACCTAACTAGGAGAATCAATAACAATATCTGAGTTCTGAGTTCTTATAGATGCCAATCATTCTGAACTTCAAAGGATAGAGTGAGATGCCAAAACTGTTCGGAGGCAAAAAGCTACTAGTCCCGCTCATCTAATTGGAGCTATGTTTCTTTGATATTTTGGAGTCTATAGTATATTCTCTTCTTTTTATCCCACTTTGATTTTCAGTTGCTTGGGGACAAGCAACAATTTAAGTTTGGTGTTGTGATGAGCGGATAATTTGTATGCTTTTTGGCATTGTTTTTAGTATGTTTTTAGTATCTTTTAGTTAGTTTTTAGTATATTTTTATTAGTTTTTAATTAAAATTAACTTTTCTGGACTTTACTATGAGTTTGTGTGTTTTTCTGTGATTTCAGGTATTTTCTGACTGAAATTGAGGGTCCTGAGCAAAAATCTGATCCAGAGACTGAAAAGGACTGCAGATGCTGTTGGATTCTGACCTCCCTGCACTCGAAGTAGATTTTCTGGAGCTACAGAAGCCCAATTGGCGCGCTCTCAACGGAATTGGAAAGTAGACATCCTGGGCTTTCCAGCAATATATAATAGTCCATACTTTGCCCAAGATTTGATGGCCCAAACCGGCGCTCAAAGTCACCTACAGAAATTCCAGCGTTAAACGCCGGAACTGGAATAAAATTTGGAGTTAAACGCCCAAACTGGCATGAAAGCTGGCGTTTAACTCCAGAAAAGGTCTCTACACGAAATTCCTTCATTGCTCAACCCAAGCACACCAAGTGGGCCCGGAAGTGGATTTTCTGTCATTTACTCATTTCTGTAAACCTTAGGACACTAGTTTACTATTTATAGGACCTTTTGACATTGTATCCGTACCTTATGACCCCATAACATTTTGTACACGTTTCTTTCCACAGTATGAGCCTCTAAACCCCATGGTTGGGGGTGAGGAGCTCTGCTGTGTCTTGATGAATTAATGCAATTACTACTGTTTCTTATTCAATCATGCTTGCTTCGATTCTAAGATAACACTTGTTCTTAATCCGGATGAATGTGATGATCCGTGACAATCATCATCATTCTCAACTATGAACACGTGCCTGACAACCACCTCTGTTCTATCTTAGATTGAGTAGTTATCTCTTGGGTTCTTTAATCGGAATCTTCGTGGTATAGGCAGAACCTGATGGCAGCATTCAAGAGAATCCGGAAGGTCTAAACCTTGTCTGTGGTATTCTGAGTAGGATTCAATGATTGAATGACTGTGATGTGCTTCAAACCTGTAACCTACTGGGCGTTAGTGACAGACGCAAAAGAGGGATTCTATTCCGGTAGGGGAGGGAACCAAACCGGTGATTGGCAGTACTGTGACAGAGTACGTGCATTAGCTTTCACTGCGAGGATGGGAGGTAGCCATTGACAACGGTGAAACCCTACATGAGCTTGCCATGGAAGGAGACTTGCGTGTTTGATGAAGAAGACAGTAGGAAAGCAGAGATTCGGAAGATGGAGCATCTCCAAAACCCCAACCTATTCTCCATTACTGCAAAACAAGTAACCATTTCATGTTCTTTTGCTTTTCACAATCAATCCTGATAATTTCTGATCTCCTGACTAAGATTTACAAGATAACCATAGCTTGCTTCAAGCCGTCAATCTCCGTGGGATCGACCCTTGCTCACGCAAGGTATTACTTGGACGACCCAGTGCACTTGCTGGTTAGTTGTGCGGAGTTGCAAAAGTGTTATTGCAATTTCGTGCACCAGGTCGTCCAAGTAATAAACCTTACGCGAGTAAGGGTCGATCCCACGGAGATTGTTGGTATGAAGCAAGTTATGGTCACCTTGTAAATCTCAGTCAGGCAGATTCAAATGGTTATGGATGATATATGAATAAAGTATAAAATAAGGATAGAGATACTTATGTAATTCATTGGTGAGAATTTCAGATAAGCGTATGGAGATGCTTTGTCCCTTCCGTCTCTCTGCTTTCCTACTGTCTTCATCCAATCCTTCTTACTCCTTTCTATGGCAAGCTGTATGTTGGGCATCACCATTGTCAGTGGCTACAGTCCCGTCCTCTCAGTGAAAATGTTCAACGCGCTCTGTCACAGCACGGCTAATCATCTGTCAGTTCTCAATCAGGATGGAATAGAATCCAGTGATTCTTTTGCATCTGTCACTAATGCCCAGCCTTTAGGAGTTTGAAGCTCGTCACAGTCATTCAATCATTGAATCATACTCAGAATACCACAGACAAGGTTTAGACCTTCCGGATTCTCTTGAATGCCGCCATCAATTCTAGCTTATACCACGAAGATTCCGATTAAGGGATCCAAGAGATATACATTCAAGCCTTGTTTGCTTGTAGAACGGAGGTGGTTGTCAGGCACTCGTTCATAAGTGAGAATGATGATGAGCGTCACATAATCATCACATTTATCATGTTCTTGGGTGCAAATGAATATCTTAGAATAAGAATAGGATGAATTGAATAGAAGAACAATAGTAATTGCATTAATACTCGAGGTACAGCAGAGCTCCACACCTTAATCTATGGTGTGTAGAAACTCCACCGTTGAAAATACATAAGAACAAGGTCTAGGCATGGCCGTGAGGCCAGCCTCCCAAAGAGGGTTCAATCATAAAAACATGATCCAAAGATCCTAAGATTGAAAGATGAAAATACAATAGCAAAAGGTCCTATTTGTAGAGAACTAGTAGCCTAGGGTTTACAGAAATGAGTAAATGACATAAAAATCCACTTTCGGGCCCACTTGGTGTGTGCTTGGGCTGAGCATTGAAGCTTTCATGTGTAGAGACTTTTCTTGGAGTTAAACGCCAGCTTTTGTGCCATTTTGGGCGTTTAACTCCCATTCTTGTGCCAGTTCCGGCGTTTAACGCCGGGAAGTTTTGAGCTGATTTGGAATGCCAGTTTGGGCCATCAAATCTTGGGCAAAGTATGGACTATTATACATTGCTGGAACCCAGGATGTCTACTTTCCAACGCAATTGAGATCGCGCCAATTGGGCTTCTGTAGCTTCAGAAAATCCACTTCGAGTGTAGGGAGGTCAGAATCCAACAGCATCTGCAGTCCTTTTCAGCCTCTGAATCAGATTTTTGCTCAGGTCCCTCAATTTCAGCCAGAAAATACCTCAAATCACAGAAAAATACACAAACTCATAGTAAAGTCCAGAAAAGTGAATTTTAACTAAAAACTAATAAAAATATAATAAAACTAACTAAAACATACTAAAAACAATGCCAAAAAGCGTACAAATTATCCGCTCATCACAACACCAAACTTAAATTGTTGCTTGCTGGTGCACGAAATTGCAATAACACTTTTGCAATCCCGCACAACTAACCAGCAAGTGCACTGGGTCGTCCAAGTAATACCTTGCGTGAGCAAGGGTCGATCCCACGGAGATTGTCGGCTTGAAGCAAGCTATGGTTATCTTGTAAATCTTAGTCAGGATATCAGAAATTATCAGGATTGATTGTAAAAAGCAAAAGAACATGAAATGGTTACTTGTATTGCAGTAGTGGAGAATAGGCTGAGGCTTTGGAGATGCTCCATCTTCCGAATCTCTGCTTTCCTACTGTCTTCTTCACCAAACACGCAAGGCTCCTTCCATGGCAAGCTGTATGTAGGGTTTCACCGTTGTCAGTGGCTACCTCCCATCCTCTCAGTGAAAATACGTCCCTGATGCTCTGTCACAGCATAGGCTAATCATCTGTCGGTTCTCAATCAGGCCGGAATAGAATCCAGTGATTCTTTTGCGTCTGTCACTAACGCCCCGCCTTCAGGAGTTTGAAGCACGTCACAGTCATCCAGTCATTGAATCCTACTCAGAATACCACAGACAAGGTTTAGACCTTCCGGATTCTCTTGAATGCCGCCATCAGTTCTAGCTTATACCACGAAGATTCCGATTAAAGAACCCAAGAGATATCTACTTAATCTAAGATAGAACGGAGGTGGTTGTCAGTCACACGTTCATAGTTGAGAATATGATGAGTGTCACGGATCATCACATTCATCCGGGTTAAGAGCAAGTGATATCTTAGAATGGAAGCAAGCATGATTGAATAAGAAACAGTAGTAATTGCATTAATCCATCAAGACACAGCAGAGCTCCTCACCCCCAACCATGGGGTTTAGAGGCTCATACTGTGGAAAGAAACGTGTAAGAAATGTTATGAGGTCATAAGGTCCGGATACAATGTCAAAAGATCCTATTAATAGTAAACTAGTATCCTAAGGTTTACAGAAATGAGTAAATTACAGAAAAATCCACTTCCGGGCCCACTTGGTGTGTGCTTGGGCTGAGCAATGAAGCATTTTCGTGTAGAGACCTTTTCTGGAGTTAAACGCCAGCTTTCATGCCAGTTTGGGCGTTTAACTCCAAGTTTTATGCCAGTTCCGGCGTTTAACGCTGGAATTTCTGTAGGTGACTTTGAGCGCCGGTTTGGACCATCAAATCTTGGGCAAAGTATGGACTATTATATATTGCTGGAAATCCCAGGATGTCTACTTTCCAATGCCGTTGAGAGCGCGCCAATTGGGCTTCTGTAGCTCCAGAAAATCCACTTCGAGTGCAGGGAGGTCAGAATCCAACAGCATCTGCAGTCCTTTTTGGTCTCTGGATCAGATTTCTGCTCAGAACCTTCAATTTCAGTCAGAAAATACCTGAAATCATAGAAAAACACACAAACTCATAGTAAAGTCCATAAAAGTGAATTTTAATTAAAAACTAATAAAAATATACTAAAAACTAACTAAAAGATACTAAAAACATACTAAAAACAATGCCAAAAAGCGTACAACCTTTGTTCCTTCCAACCTTTGTCTCAGGATTGGTTAGAACTTCCCATCCTCTGTTTCGAATTTGCTCTTGGATCCCCGGATATTCATCTTCTTTCAGATCAAATTTAACTTCCGGGATCACTGACCTCAGACCCATTATTTTGTGATAATGGTCTTCATATTCTTTGGTTAAGAACTTCTCTTGATTCCAAAGATTCTTTGGATTATTCTCTTTCTTGCCTCTTAAATTGGTTTGTTTTCCCTTAGGAGCCATGATATTGATGAATCTTGGCTTAGTGATCACGGAAAAGCACACCAAACTTAGAGGTTTGCTTGTCCTCAAGCAAAAGAAAAGAGAGAAGAGAGGGGGAGGAAGAGGAAATTCGAATGGTGTGGTGGAAAGAGGGGGAACAAACGTGTATTTATAAGGTGGGGAGGGGAGTTTTCGAAAAAAGGAGAAATTTGAAAGGAGATTTGAGAAGATATGAAAAGAAATTGAGAAAAGGGTGAAATTTTTGAACAATGTTTGTAATTGATTTGAAATAAATTTGAAAAATGGTTTTGATTTTTGAAGATATGAAAGTGAATGATGAATGATTGAAGTGTGATTTTGTAGAAAAGTATGGGTAAGAAAAGGAAAGTTTGAAAAAATTTGATTTGAAAACAAAATTGTGGTCCCCCCACCTTGCTGGCGTTAAACGCCCAGAATGGCACCCATTCTGGCGTTTAACGCCCATTTGATGCCCCTTTTGGGCGTTTAACGCCCAGCCAGGTGCCCTGGCTGGCGTTAAACGCTAGAAATCCTTTGTCACTGGGCATTTTTCCAAAACGCCCAGGATGCTGCACACCTGGCGTTAAACGCCCGGAATGGTGCCATTTTGGGCGTTAAACGCCCAAAATGGCACCATTCCTGGCGTTAAACGCCCAGAATGGTACCCATTCTGGCGTTTAACGCCCAAAATCCCCTTACTGGCGTTTTTTCGCCAGTAAGCTCATTTTCTCTGCTTTTTGAGCTGAATCCTTCTGTAACTCTGTGAATTCCTTCATTTTTGATACTTGCCTCTGTAAGAACAATTCATACAACCTTCTAATGACTGGGTTGCCTCCCAGCAAGCGCTTCTTTACTGTCTTTAGCTGGACTTTCACTGAGAATTACTCAAGTCTCAGTTTTGAGCATTCCTGCTCAAAATTTCCTTCAAGATAATGCTTGATTCTCTGTCCATTAACAATGAACCTTTTGTCAGAATCAGTATCCTGAAGCTCAACATATCCATATGGTGAAACTCCTGTAATCACATACGGACCCCTCCACCGGGATTTGAGTTTTCCTGGAAACAGTTTGAGCCTAGAGTTGAAGAGCAGAACTTTTTGTCCTGCTCAAAGACTCTGGTTGACAACTTCTTGTCATGCCATTTCTTTGCCTTTTCCTTATAAATTTTTGCATTTTCAAAGGCATTGAGTCTGAACTCCTCTAACTCATTTAGCTGGAGCAATCTTTTTTCGCCAGCTAACTATGCATCCATGTTTAGGAACCTGGTTGCCCAGTAGGCTTTGTGTTCCAGTTCCACAGGCAAATGACAGGCCTTCCCATACACCAATTGGTATGGAGAGGTTCCTATAGGAGTCTTGAATGCTGTTCTGTATGCCCACAGAGCATCATCCAAGCTCTTTGCCCAATCCTTTCTTCGAGCTATCACAGTCCGTTCTAGGATTCTTTTTAGCTCTCTGTTAGAGACTTCAGCTTGCCCATTTGTCTGTGGATGATATGCAGTTGCCACTTTATGGCTAATTCCATATCTAACCATAGCAGAGTATAGCTGTTTGTTGCAGAAATGAGAGCCCCCATCACTGATTAGTACTCTGGGAACACCAAATCTGCTGAAAATGTGTTTCTGGAGAAATTTGAGCACGGTCTTGGTATCATTAGTGGGTGTAGCAATTGCTTCTACCCACTTAGATACATAGTCCACTGCCACCAGAATGTAAGTGTTTGAGTATGATGGTGGGAATGGTCCCATGAAATCAATTCCCCATACATCAAACAATTCTATCTCTAATATCCCTTGTTGAGGCATGGCGTATCCATGAGGCAGGTTACCAGCTCTTTGGCAACTGTCACAGTTACGCATAAACTCTCGGGAATCTTTATAGAGAGTAGGCCAGTAGAAGCCGCACTGGAGAACTTTAGTGGCTGTTCGCTCACTTCCAAAATGTCCTCCATACTGTGATCCATGGCAGTGCCATAGGATCCTTCGTGCTTCTTCTCTGGGTACACATCTGCGGATCACTCCGTCAGCACATCTCTTAAAGAGATATGGTTCATCCCAGAGGTAGTACTTGGCATCTGAAATTAATTTCTTTCTTTGCACTCTGCTGTACTCCTTAGGTATGAACCTCACAGCTTTATAGTTTGCAATATCTGCAAACCATGGAGCTTCCTGAATGGCAAAGAGTTGCTCATCTGGGAAAGTCTCAGAGATCTCAGTAGAAGGGAGGGACGCCCCAGCTACTGGTTCTATTCGGGACAGATGATCAGCTACTTGGTTCTCTATCCCTTTTCTGTCTCTTATTTCTATATCAAACTCTTGCAGAAGCAACACCCATCTTATAAGCCTGGGTTTTGAATCCTGCTTTGTGAGTAAGTATTTAAGAGCAGCATGGTCAGTGTACACAATCACCTTTGATCCCACTAGGTAGGATCTAAACTTGTCAATGGCATAGACCACTGCAAGTAATTCTTTTTCTGTTGTTGTGTAATTCTTCTGTGCATCATTTAGAACACAGCTAGCATAATAAATGACATGCAGAAGTTTGTTATGCCTCTGTCCCAACACTGCACCAATGGCATGATCACTGGCATCACACATCAATTCAAATGGTAATGCCCAATCTGGTGCAGAGATGACTGGTGCTGTGACCAGCTTAGCTTTCAGGGTCTCAAATGCCTGCAGACACTGTGTGTCAAACACAAATGGCGTGTCAGCAGCTAGCAGGTTACTTAAAGGTTTTGCAATTTTCGAAAAATCCTTGATAAACCTTCTATAGAATCCTGCATGCCCCAGAAAGCTTCTGATTGCCTTAACATTGGCAGGTGGTGGTAATTTTTCAATTACCTCTACCTTTGCCTTATCCACCTCTATTCCCCTGCTTGAAATTTTGTGCCCAAGGACAATTCCTTCAGTCACCATAAAATGACATTTCTCCCAGTTTAAAACCAGGTTAGTCTCTTGGCACCTTTTCAAGACAAGTGCTAGGTGATTAAGACAGGAGCTAAATGAGTCTCCATATACTGAAAAGTCATCCATGAAGACTTCCAGAAATTTCTCTACCATATCTGAGAAGATAGAGAGCATGCACCTCTGAAAGGTTGCAGGTGCATTGCACAGACCAAAAGGCATCCTTCTATAGGCAAACACGCCAGAAGGGCAAGTAAATGCTGTTTTCTCTTGGTCCTGAGGATCTACTGCAATTTGGTTGTAGCCTGAATAGCCATCCAAAAAACAGTAATAATCATGGCCAGCTAGTCTTTCTAGCATTTGGTCTATGAATGGTAAAGGAAAATGATCCTTTCTGGTGGCTGTATTGAGCCTTCTGTAGTCAATACACATGCGCCACCCTGTGACTGTCCTTGTAGGAACCAGTTTATTTTTTTCATTATGAACCACTGTCATGCCTCCCTTTTTGGGAACAACTTGGACAGGGCTCACCCAGGGGCTATCAGAAATAGGATAAATAATCCCAGCCTCCAGTAATTTAGTGACCTCTTTCTGCACCACCTCCTTCATGGCTGGATTTAGCCTCCTCTGTGGTTGAACCACTGGTTTGGCATTATCCTCCAACAGGATTTTGTGCATGCATCTAGCTGGGCTAATGCCCTTGAGATCACTTATGGACCACCCAAGAGCTGTCTTGTGTGTCCTTAGCACTTTAATCAGTGCTTCCTCTTCCTGTGGATTTAAAGCAGAGCTTATAATCACTGAAAAAGTGTCACCCTCTCCCAGAAATGCGTATTTCAGGGATGATGGTAGTGGTTTGAGTTCAGGCTTAGGAGGCTTATCTTCCTCCTGAGGAATTTTCGAAAATTCCTTTGCCTCCTCTGGTTCTTCTTGATCAGGTTGAGCATCTTTGAAGATGTCCTCAAGCTCGGATTCTAGGCTTTCAGCCATATTGATCTCTTCTACCAGAGAGTCAATAATGTCAGCGCTCATGCAGTCATTTGGTGTGTCTGGATGCTGCATAGCTTTTACAGCATTCAACTTGAACTCATCCTCATTGACTCTCAAGGTTACTTCCCCCTTTTGTACATCAATGAGAGTTCGTCCAGTTGCTAGGAAAGGTCTTCCTAGAATGAGAGTTGCACTCTTGTGCTCCTCCATTTCCAGCACTACAAAGTCAGTTGGAAAGGCAAATGGCCCAACCTTGACAATCATGTCCTCTATTATGCCTGATGGGTGTTTAATGGAGCCATCAGCAAGTTGGAGGCATATCCTGGTTGGTTTGACTTCTCCAGTCAACCCAAGCTTTCTGATAGTGGATGCAGGTATTAGATTGATGCTTGCCCCAAGATCACATAAAGCTGTCTTGGTGCAAGTGCCTTCTAATGTGCATGGTATCAGAAAGCTTCCAGGATCTTGAAGCTTTTCTGGTAAGCTTTTTAGAATGACTGCACTGCATTCTTCAGTGAGAAACACTTTTTCAGTTTCTCTCCAATCCTTCTTATGACTTAGGATTTCCTTCATGAACTTAGCATAAGAAGGTATTTGCTCAAGTGCCTCTGCAAACGGAATCTTTATTTCAAGAGTTCTTAAATAGTCTGCAAAGCGGGCAAATTGCTTATCCTGTTCCGCTTTGCGGAGTTTCTGAGGATAAGGCATCTTGGCTTGATATTCTTCAACCTTAGATGCTGCAGGTTTATTCCTTACAGAAGTGGTTGAAGAAGCCTTTTTAGAGGGATTACTGTCAGCACTCTCAGGTGTCTGATATTCCCTTGGCGTTTGAACGCCAGGATTGGGTGAAAATTGGGCGTTTAACGCCAACTTCTCTCCCTTTTCTGGCGTTTGAACGCCAGAACTGGGCAAGGAATGGGCGTTTAACGCCAGCTTTCCTTCCCTTTCTGGCGTTTGAACGCCAATGACATTCCTCTCTGGGCTCTTACTGTCCTCAGAGGGATTTTGAACAGTAGTTTGTTTGTCCTCTGTCAATTGTTCCTTGTTTGGCATTTTACTCTTTTGAGCAGTGTTATTCAAGGTCTTTCCACTCCTCAATTGAACTGCTTGACACTCCTCTGTTATCTGTTTAGATATTTGCTGTTTTGCTTGATTCAACTGTAGTTCTATGCTCTTATTAGCAACTTTAGTTTCATGGAGCATCTCTTTAAATTCTGCCAACTGTTCTGTCATCAGGAGCAATTGTTGATTAAGCTCAATTATCTGTTCTTGAGGATTAGAGTCAGTGACTACTGTCATGACTTCCTCCTTTGGAACGAACTCATTGCTAGAATATAAATGTTGGTTTCTAGCAACAGTGTCTATAAGCTCTTGAGCTTCTTCAATTGTCTTCCTCATGTGTATAGATCCACCAGCTGAGTGGTTTAAAGACATCTGAGCTTTTTCTGTAAGCCCATAGTAGAAAATGTCTAACTGTACCCACTCTGAAAACATTTCAGAGGGACATTTCCTTAGCATACCTCTATACCTCTCCCAGGCATTGTAAAGGGATTCATTATCCTCTTGTTTAAAGCCTTGGATGTCTAGCCTTAGCTGTGTCATCCTCTTTAGAGGGTAAAAATGATTCAGGAATTTGTCTGACAGCTGTTTCCATGTCTTTATGCTTGCTGTAGGTTGGTTATTTAACCACCTTTTAGCTTGATCTTTTACAGCAAATGGAAACAGTAATAGTCTGTAGACATCCTGATCTACCTCTTTATCATATACTGTGTCAGCAATTTGTAAAAATTGTGCCAGAAACTCAGTAGGTTCTTCCTGTGGAAGACTGGAATACTGGCAATTTTGCTGCACTATGATAATGAGTTGAGGGTTTAGCTCAAAGCTGCTTGCTTTGATGGGAGGTGTACAGATGCTACTCCCATATGCAGCTGTAATGGGGTTAGCATATGACCCCAGAGTCCTCTTGGACTGATTAATTCCACTTAAGTCCATAATGGACAAAAGGGAAATGATAATGATTGCAAAGAGATGAATTTTGTTTATTTTTATTTTTTTTTTGAAATAACCGAAAAAATTAAAATAAAATAAAATAAAACAAAAAGAAAAATAAAATAAAAAATTCGAAAATCAAAAAGGAAAATGAGATCAAGGCAAATTGAGAACTGAATCAATTAGTAAAAAAAAGATTTTGAAAACAGCAATTAAAAAGATATGATTGAAAAATTTTTATGAAAAAGATTTGATTTTTAAAAAGAGGAAAGAGAAAAACACGAAAAGACACCAAACTTAAAATTTTTAGAAAATCAAACACCAAATTTTCGAAAATTTTAAAGGAAAAACGCAAAGAGGACACCAAACTTAGAATTTTTTTTATGAATCATTGGAAATGTTCAACGCACCCTGTCACGGCACGGCTATCCATCTGTCGGTTCTCAATCAGGCCGGAATAGAATCCAGTGATTCTTTTGCGTCTGTCACTAACGCCTCGCCCTCAGGAGTTTGAAGCACGTCACAGTCATTCAGTCATTGAATCCTACTCAGAATACCACAGACAAGGTTTAGACCTTCCGGATTCTCTTGAATGCCGCCATCAGTTCTAGCTTATACCACGAAGATTCCGATTAAAGAATCCAAGAGATAACTACTCAATCTAAGATAGAACAGAGGTGGTTGTCAGGCACATGTTCATAGTTGAGAATGATGATGATTGTCACGGATCATCACATTCATCCGGATTAAGAACAAGTGTTATCTTAGAATCGAAGCAAGCATGATTGAATAAGAAACAGTAGTAATTGCATTAATCCATCAAGACACAGCAGAGCTCCTCACCCCCAACCATGGGATTTAGAGACTCATGCCGTGGAATGTACACAAAGAAACGTGTAAAAATGTCATGAGGTCATAAGGTACGGATACAATGTCAAAAGATCCTATTAATAGTAAACTAGTCACCTAAGGTTTTACAGAAATGAGTAAATGACAGAAAAATCCACTTCCGGGCCCACTTGGTGTGTGCTTGGGCTGAGAAATGAAGCATTTTCGTGTAGAGACCTTTTCTGGAGTTAAACGCCAGCTTTCATGTCAGTTTGGGCGTTTAACTCCAAGTTTTATGCCAGTTCCGGCGTTTAACGCTGGAATTTCTGAGGCCGAATTGCTACGCCGGTTTGGGCCATCAAATATTGGGCAAAGTATGGACTATCATATATTGCTGGAAAGCCCAGGATGTCTACTTTCCAACGCCGTTGAGAGCGCGCCAATTGGGCTTCTGTAGCTCCAGAAAATTCACTTCGAGTGCAGGGAGGTCAGAATCCAACAGCATCTGCAGTCCTTTTCAGTCTCTGGATCAGATTTTTGCTCAGAACCTTCAATTTCAGTCAGAAAATACCTGAAATCACAGAAAAACACACAAACTCATAGTAAAGTCCAGAAAAGTGAATTTTAACTAAAAACTAATAAAAATATACTAAAAACTAACTAAAAGATACTAAAAACATACTAAAAACAATGCCAAAAAGCGTATAAATTATCCGCTCATCAGACTCACCAACGATCGACTGCGACTCGGAGACCACCCCGCAGAAGGCAACGAAGCAAGAGTCCCCACGAGTTCCTTCTCCCGCCGGCGACAACACAGACGAACCACGAGAAGCCAGTAACTGACACGAGACTCAAGTGAGACTGGGAGGCAGAATCGACAACATACAACCACAGACGACGAGCATCAACCAGTAGGCAGAGCTCCAGCACTCACTGGAGAAGGTAGGCGCGAGCAGCCTAGCACAGAAAAATCCGAGAGGCAAGCACAGAACGCCGAGGAACCAGCGATATGGCCGAGAGCACGACGACGGAATTCCCTGAGTGCAAGGGACGGCGGCTGCAGTCTCCCGCTCTAACAGACGGCAACAAGTATTGGTGGAGGCTAGGGTTTGCTTTCTTCAGTGGAGGCTATGGCAAGTTACTCTTTGCTACAGGAAGGAGTTGGAGAAGGGGGGGATAACGCGTGCAATCCGTTTTTCCCATTCAATGAAGGAAATGATGTCGTCTTCTGTAAACCGACCGGGTTCAAATCCAGTCTGACAGGCCGGTTCACTTCAGCGGTTCTTAATGGGTTTCAATTGGACGGTCTTCCACAGTAGACTGACCCGGAAGGATTTTCAGAACTTAGAGAAGCTTAGCCACATTTTCTGAAAATTAAAAAATCAGATTACCCAAACAAATCCAAAAACACATCAGTCCATTCCTTTTTAATGCTATCTTTGACTTGTTTTTATCCACAAAAAAACTTGTTTCTGCACAATTGCATAAAAAATGGTGATCCAAGTCCAAAACCCAATCATGACCACATACACAAAAAACTATAACTTATCCAATAGCCCTAACTTACCAAAAATAATTAGTATCTCATTACACTTGTTAATTTTCCTACATTGTCTAGTACATCTACAAAACTACTGTTTCTCCCTGACATGCCATCTCATCAACTGAACTTGTAAGTATAGAAACCAAAACGTGTTCATCAAACAAGACATCCATATAATATCCAGAGATGTAGATGTTTAATGCCATCCATATCATAAAACTCCCTTTTCAATTATTATTTGGTCAATCAGTTATTAAGAAAAAAAATCAATTGTAATACTTTAGGATCTAAAGATGATACATAATTTCAAATCTTAAAATTATATTTTTTATTTGAAAATCAACCTAGAATTAAAGTATATTATAATCAATAATTTTTGTACGGATTGCATAATTTGGTCTACAAATCGATTTGTCAGACATACACAACGATTTATTATCATTGAATTTTTTTAAAATAAATTTTAAAAACAGTGCTAATAATAAAGCAAAACGATTGTTAAGTGAAAAAAATTGATGTTTATCCGTATCCAATCGATTTTTTATGACAAAATTAATCATTGTGCACGTGTTCTTAGGAAGGCTAATGCAACTTAACCTTGATTTAATATTTTGATATTATATTTTTTTAATCTAACTATTTAATTTAAAACAGGTAAAAGTGTTAGAGCAAATTACCATGTCACAAGGCTATAAGATTTACCTAAATGTGGTTCATGCGCTTATATTTTAATGACCAATCAATTGGATAGATAATAAAATCAATTCGATTGTACAAAAATTGACTTTTCCTCATAAAACAATTGATTGTTGTAAAAAATCATTTCTTCACTAATGAATCGATTTTTAGAATAAACAAATCGTTTGTTTTATGTGCAATTCAAAAGAAAAAAAGATTTTTTACAAACCAATCAATTAGATGAATGTAAAAATTGATTATTTGAACAACGTAAAATATAAAATTTCTGTTCACTAACCAATTGATTATTTCAATGAAAAAATTTATTAATTTTCTGTAAATTGCGATTTCTGCAACTGCAACGATTACATACATTTTAATTCCTAATGATAATCCTCGCTGCTTCAAATTGATAATCACAGTAGGAACGACTATAATTATAGAATTTGGTAATTGAGATAAACAAAATTAATGATAAATTATGAAATTAGTAATCTTAAGATTGAAAAAAAATTAGAATTTTCAAATCAAAATAAAATTAATTTAGAGATTGATCTTCATAGAACTTAATACTAAAATTCTAAAGATAAGATAAATAATAAATAATAAAATAATAATTTATAAAATATAGGATAAAATTAAATAATATAAAGAATTAATTAATAAATAAAATTAAATAAAAATTATTTGATAATTATTAAAAAATTTAAAAAATATATTTTATTATTAAAATCATTTAATAGTCCAAACATTTTGGGATCATCAAAATTGAAACTTACTTTTAATGGTAGAGCTAAATAAGTTCACATATAAAGAATAATTCATTTGATATGAGTTGTGAAGCAGTTGCGTAACTTCTTACCTGCAATTGCAAGGTTATAACTTATACAAATCTTGTTTCATTGATGTGTTTAGCTTTTCTTGCTGGTTGTCAATTTGCAATATGGTTGAAAGTTGAATATTGGAAAGAGTTGAATAAGTTAGCTAGAGAATTATGAATTGAAGATGTTAAGGTATGTTGGTGACAACAATATATAGAACATCAACAAAAGGGATTTGAGAAAATACGGAAAGAGAGAGTTCCATGTGTACATATAGGATAAGACTAACGGAGCAATACACTGTTAACAAAAAAAAATTCCCAAACAGGAATTGTGCATAACAGATCCCAACAGAAAATAACTAACTGCCATGAATATCATTAATTAGATGTATCTGAAAATTTAAAATAACATTGGTCTTACCATTTTACTCGAAAACATAGAAGAAGTCATAATTGTATGCACAAGGTTTTAGAGCTGTAGTCAAGAACAATAAGTATATTGCTCAATTAAAAAAAGGAAAAAGAATAAAAAGCATATCCTTGCTTCTTCGCTTATCATGGTTTAGGAGGTTTATTTGAGTGGAGAAAATGGAAATAATGGGTGAGACTCAATTAAATGTCAGTTCCTAACATGTCACTTTTGAAAGTGTATAATACTCTGACATGGTAGCAATTTCATATGAGTAAAATACCGTTTTTAATTATAAAACTTTAAATCACTGACAATTAATTATGAATAAATAAAATTAGTTGAGTCACGAAAAATGGTTTATGTTTAAATTTTGACTTAGCCAAATCTAAAAGAGATAAAATCCAATCAACATTCTACAGATAATGTTCAACTCTATACTTTTATTTACTTAATCACACAGAAGTCGGACATAGCAACATGAGCTTAGTCCTACTTATCTAACTAAGTAACCAACTCCTACAATCTCTCTTCCTCATCTAGAAAGGAGATCTCAATAACCTCCCCACCGAAAGGGAGTAACCAACCCATCATTAAAGGTGAAACTACATAAAAAGTAGTTATTGACTCTACATCTACACTTATAAATACCCTAACATTCACATGTATATATTCTTCGAATTTCAATATACTAAAAACCTACCTAAAATCCTTGTTAACTTAAGCATCGGAGTCTCTTATAGGTACCATCTCCATCTACACCAAGACGTCGAACTCCACCTCAAAAGGAACCTGGACCTCACGTTCAGACCCAAATCATGGTTTCAAGTATTCCCGAAACATTGGCACCGTTGTCGAAGACCTAGTAATCAACACCGTACGATGGCGGATGACATTCCAAAAGACAGACACACGGCTTCTGATTTAGAAGCCTATAAAGAAGAGCACCACAATGATGATTGCATACTTGTCATACCGCTCTAACCCGACAAGGGGAAATGTGTCGCTGGAGTTACGCATCCTGCAAATCAAAGAGGACGAAGAATAAGCTCAGAATTCCATCAATCGGGAGGAACAGAAGAAAGAGATCCTACTGAGCTTATAGGACTAGTTCACAGACATCAAAGTCGATAAGAGCAGCTTGAGAACGAGTTAGAACGACAATGTGAATTGAAATGCGCTCTACGAAGGGAGGTACGACGACGAAGAAAACTGGAAGAAAAAATCGAGAAGTTGGAATCCGACCTTAATGGTAGAAGAACCTGAGCTGATCGAGAAGAAACGCCTTTAGCAGGCGAAGATTCATTCACATAAGAAATCATATGGGCTAAAGTTCCCAGACACTTTAAAACCTAGACAAGGACATCTATGATGGAACGACTGACTTGAGGCACAATCTGAGTAATTTCAAAAGTCGCATGTACTTGGCTGACGCGTCGGATGCAACTTGCTGTAAAGCTTTTTCGACTACATTAACTAAGGCAACGATGAAGTGGTTTGACAGCTTACCACCAAGGTCAGTCATCTGCTTTGACGACTTGGTGAGAAGCTTTCTTACTCGATTCTCCATCTAAAAGTACAAGACTAAGCATGCTCCGAGTCTTTTGGGAGTAAAACAAGAAGTCGGAGAATTTCTGCGAGCCTATATGAAAATATTCAACAAAGCGTGTTTGGAGATTTAGAACCTACCTACCGAAGAGGTCATTTTGGGGCTAGTCAATGGACTTATTGAAGACCTATTCTCTCAATTCATATCAAAGAGACATCCAATATCTTTATATGAGGTGCAAGAGCGGGAGGAGAAATATATCAAAATGAAAGAAACGACAAGACTAAGGGAACCCATCCTAGGACAAAGCAACCAATATCAAGCCCCGGTTAAAAAAAAACAAGAGGAAAAAAAATAAGAGTACAGCTTGGACAGGCCTCGAAGGTACCATTCTCACACCTTGGTATGAGTATCTCTTGTTGACGTGTACAGAGAAACCTGCCACATTGAGAAGATACCACCTCCCAGACACATTAAAATCGAGAAAGGTGGAAATCAATTAGAATATTGTGAATACAAAATGTATGGCCATTCTACCAATGACTGCTATAACTTAAAGAATGCGATTGAACAACTAGCCAGAGAAGGTTGGCTGAATAGATTCCTAGCTCAGAGGACAGACGATCATAGAAAAAGAAAGAGAGATGAAGACAAGGATAGGCGAGACCGATCTCTTCAAAAATTCTGAAAGGCACATCCACATGATCGTCGAAGGGTTCGTAGGAGGGGGATAACAAAATCTTTCCGAAAAAGGCACTTGAAAGAAGTATATTAGGTCGATAAAGATGTCGAAACACTCAACCTACCTACAATCACTTTCACCAAAGAAGATGCACGATGAGTAATTCCCGGGCATGATGATCCAATGGTAGTCACATTGATCCTCGCCAATGTAAATTTTCACAAAACCTTGATAGATCAAGGGAGCTCGGCCTGCTTCTTGTTCAAACTAGCTTTTGATAAGTTGGGCCTATAGGAAAATAACTTAAGACCATTCTCAGATACCTTTTTCGGTCTGGGAGATACTTCTATCTAATCTCTAGAGTTCATATCTCTCTACACCGCTTTTGGTAAGGGCCTAAAAGCAAGAACCTTAAGCATAGACTACATTATGATAGACATGGCATCTACCTATAGCGCCTTGATAGGTTGGGCAACATTAAACTAAATTGCGATAGTAGTTTCAACTCTCCATCTCTGTATGAAATTTCCTATGCCTGAACGAATAGCAACTGTAAGGGGAGATCAGAAACTGGCAAAGAGGTGTTACAACGAAATCTTGAACCTACGGAGATGTGCCAAAGGGAAAGAAATCAATACCATAGAACTCAGAGGTGTCCGAGTTTGGGAGGAACTGAGACACCAACCTGAAGGAAAGATTAAAGAGGTCCAGATTGGGGACGAGATTAGAAAGATAACAAATGTAGGGGCTAACCTAGAAGAGCAACTAAAACAAGAACTCATTAAGCTCCTCCAAAAAAATTCTGATATCTTTGCCTAGGAAGCCTCTAACATGCTCGAATTCCATCCTAGCCTCATGAGTCACAAGATTTCTGTTTACCTGGGTTCACGACCTGTATAACAAAAGTGGCAAAAACTCAGCCTCGAAAGAGTCGAGGTCTTAGAAGAACAAGTACAGGCGTTGTTAAAAGCTTGGTTTATAAGGGAAGTAAAATACCCATTATAGCTCACTAATGTGGTACTCGTGAAGAAACAAAATAAGAAATAGAGGATGTGCATCGAGTATAATGATCTTAACAAAGCTTGTCCTAAGGATCCTTACCCTCTACCCAGTATTGATGCTATATTAGACTTAGCTTCAGGCTAAAAATACATGTCCTTTATGGATGTGTACTCATGATACAATCAAATCCTGATGTACAAGCCAAATCAAGAGAAAACATCTTTCATCATTCCTAGGTCAAACTAATGCTACGTAGTAATGCCCTTTAGATTGAAAAATGCTGGGACTACATATCAACGATTAATAAACAAAGTATTCTCACCTCACCTAAGGAAAGAGATGGAGGTCTACATGGATGACATGCTTGTCAAGACCAAGCAGGAAGCTAATCTGTTGCCCGACCTTGCAGAAGTGTTTAACACGATAAGGTAGCACGAGAAGAGATTAAATCTCACAAACTGCACCTTTGCTGTGAAAGCCGAAAGGTTCCTGGGATTCATGCTCACTCAAAGAGGCATTGAAGCCAACTTGGACAAATACAGGGCCATCATGGAGATGAAAAGTCTGGCCTATCTAAAGGAGGACCAACAAAAAATGGCATACTCGCAAGCTTGTCCAGATTCTTAGCGGGATCAGCCTTGAAATCCCTATTTTTTTTACAATCCTCAAGAAGGGACATCAATTCCAATGGGCTCAAGAATGTGAACAACCTTTTCAAGACTTCAAAAGCTTCTTGAGCCAACCACCTATTCTTACCCGACATGAAGAAGAGGAAGAGCTCATGCTATACCTAGCCATCCCAAACAAGGCTATAGCCTTAGCCCTCATCGGAGAAGATAGGGAGAGGCAACGACCTGTCTACTTCATGAGCAAAGCATTACAAGGGTAGAACTAAACTATCAAAGAATAGAAAAATTTGCCTACACCCTCATTTTAGCTTCTAGAAGATTGCGGCCTTATTTCCAAGACCATACCATTAAAGTCCGAACTAATCAACATATGAAGCTTATCCTCCATAAAACGGATATTGCAGGACGGATGTTACAATGGGTTGTGGAACTGTCTGAGTTTGATCTAAAGTATGAAGTTCAGACAGCCCCCAAGTTGCAGTACCTGACTGACTTCCTAGCTCAATACATTGAAGAACTACAAGGGAGCTTTACGACTTGGCCTCTATATGTGGATGGCTCATTGAATAAAGCTGATAGTGGGATAAGAATCATTCCTAATAATGAAGAAGGAACTCGGGTAGAGCTTTCACTAAAATTTGAGTTTTAAGTCTCTAATAACCAAGCTGAATACGAAACCATGCTCGTGGGCTTGAAGCTAGCTAAAGAGGTTTCGGCATCAAAAGTAACAGTGTTTAGTGATTCCCAACTGATAACCTCTCAGATAAATGGGGATTACCAAGCCAAAGATCCTAATATGAAGAGGTACTTGGAGAAAACACTAAAACAACTAGCCTAATTCTAAGAAGCAAAGGTGAGCCATATAACTCAGGAACTCAATTGCGGAGCCGATGCTCTCTCCGAATTCACAACAAGAAAAACACTGAGTACCGTCAGATTTAGCGGCGAAAAAACAAAATTAATCCACCGATAATAAATTTACTGTCGAATGTTTTGTCGGTTCCAACCCAACGGTATAAACCTCATCGGTAAATGTTTATCGTCGGATTTTGTTGTCCGCCGGTAACTTGCGGCAGATTTAGTAGCGGAATTGGTTTTTAAAGCTACAAATATTTGGTGTCAGTTACAGGTGAATTTTTTTCAACAGTAACTTTGGTGCCAAACTGTTTTGTTCCCGCATTTTTACCGTCAGATATTTCCTTTGAAAAATCTTATGGTAAGTTCAAATTTTTTAATAGTTTTTTATAAAATTAGTGGTCAAGTTCTAAAGTTTTTATTTAAATTTATTTTTGCACAATTAGTAGTAAAATTCTAAATAATAGAATCCAACTATGTTAAATTATCAAGTGTACAAATAAAATGAAAAGTCAAATAACAGAGGATATGATACAATCAAACAGTGTCACTGGTGCACGAAATTGTGATCACTACTTTGTCCATATTCAAATAATCCTCGGTCATGAACCCCAAAAACTTGGTGTTCAATCCCATGGCATTACACAACTTCGCACAACTAACCAGCAAGTGCACTGGGTCGTCCAAGTAATACCTTACGTGAGTAAGGGTCGATCCCACAGAGATTGTTGCTATGAAGCAAGCTATGGTCATCTTGTAAATCTTAGTCAGGCAGACTCAAATGTATGATGGTGATGAACGAAAATAACATAAAAGATAAAGATAGAGATACTTATGTAATTTACTGGTAGGAACTTCAGATAAGCGCATGAAGATGCCTTCCCTTCCGTCTCTCTGCTTTCCTACTGTCTTCATCCAATCCTTCTTACTCCTTTCCATGGCAAGCTTATGCAAGGGTTTCACCGTTGTCAGTGGTTACCTCCCATCCTCTCATTGGAAATGTTCAACGCACACTGTCACGGCACGGCTATCCATCTGTCGGTTCTCAATCAGGCCGGAATAGAATCCAGTGATTCTTTTGCGTCTGTCACTAACGCCCCGCCCTCAGGAGTTTGAAGCACGTCACAGTCATTCAGTCATTGAATCCTACTCAGAATACCACAGACAAGGTTAGACCTTCCGGATTCTCTTGAATGCCGCCATCAGTTCTCGCCTATACCACGAAGACTCTGATCTCACGGAATGGCTGGCTCGTTTGTCAGGCGATCAACCATGCATCGTGTTATCAGGAATCCAAGAGATATTCACTAGAGCTTTGATTGCTTGTAGAACAAGAATGGTTGTCAGTCACCTTGTTCATGAGTGAGAATGATGATGAGTGTCACGGATCATCACATTCATCAAGTTGAAGAACAAGTGATATCTTGGACAAAGAACAAGCGGAATTGAATGGAAGAACAATAGTAATTGCATTAATACTCGAGGTACAGCAGAGCTCCACACCTTAATCTATGGTGTGTAGAAACTCCACCGTTGAAAATACATAAGAACAAAAGTCTAGGCATGGCCGAATGGCCAGCCTCCCAAAGAGGGTTCAATCATCAAAACATGATCAAAAGGCTCTAGATATCTCAATACAATAGCAAAAGGTCCTACTTATAGAAAACTAGTAGCCTAGGGTGTACAGAGATGAGTAAATGACATAAAAATCCACTTCCGGGCCCACTTGGTGTGTGCTTGGGCTGAGCAATGAAGTAATTTCATGTAGAGACTCTTCTTGGAGTTAAACGCCAGCTTTTATGCCAGTTTGGGCGTTTAACTCCCATTTGGGTGCCAGTTCCAGCGTTTAACGCTGGGATTTCTTGAGGTGACTTTGAACGCCGGTTTGGGCCATCAAATCTTGGGCAAAGTATGGACTATCATATATTGCTGGAAAGCCCAGGATGTCTACTTTCCAACGCCGTTGAGAGCGCGCCAATTGGGCTTCTGTAGCTCCAGAAAATCCACTTCGAGTGCAGGGAGGTCAGAATCCAACAGCATCTGCAGTCCTTTTCAGTCTCTGGATCAGATTTTTACTCAGGTCCCTCAATTTCAGCCAGAAAATACCTGAAATCACAGAAAAACACACAAACTCATAGTAAAGTCCTGAAAAGTGAATTTTAACTAAAAACTAATAAAAATATACTAAGAACTCCACTAAAACTACTAAAAAGATACTAAAAACAATGCCAAAAAGCGTACAAATTATCCGCTCATCACAACACCAAACTTAAATTGTTGCTTGTCCCCAAGCAACTGAAGATCAAATAAGATAAAAAGAAGAGAATATGCAATGAACTCCAAAAACATCTATGAAGATCAGTATTAATTAGATGAGCGGGGCTTTTAGCTTTTTGCCTCTGAATAGTTTTGGCATCTCACTCTATCCTTTGGAATTCAGAATGATTGGCTTCTTTAGGAACTCAGAATCCAGATAGTGTTATTGATTCTCCTAGTTAAGTATGATGATTCTTGAACACAGCTACTTATTGAGTCTTGGCCGTGGCCCAAAGCACTCTGTCTTCCAGTATTACCACTGGATACATACATGCCACAGACACATAATTGGGTGAACCTTTTCAGATTGTGACTCAGCTTTGCTAAAGTCCCCAATTAGAGGTGTCCAGGGTTCTTAAGCACACTCTTTTTGCCTTGGATCACAACTTTATTCTTTCTTTTTCTTTCTTTTTTTCTCTTTTCTTTTTCTTCCTTTTTTTTTCGGTTTTTTTTTTCGCTTGCTCCCTTTTTTTTTGTATTCACTGCTTTTTCTTGCTTCAAGAATCATTTTTATGATTTTTCAGATCCTCAGTAACATGTCTCCTTTTTCATCTTTCTTTCAAGAGCCAACATTCATGAACCACAAATTCAAAAGACATATGCACTGTTCATGCATACATTCAGAGAACAACAGTATTGCCACCACATCAAAATAATTAAACTATTATAAAATTCAAAATTCATGCAATTCTTTCCTTTTCAATTAAGCACGTTTTTTTTTTTCAAGAAAGGTGATGGATTCATAGGACATTCATAACTTTAAGGCATAGACACTAAGACACTAATGATCACAAGACACAAACATAGATAAACACAAAGCATAATTTTTGAAAAACAGAAGAATAAAGAACAAGGAGATTAAAGAACGGGTCCACCTTAGTGATGGTGGCTCTTTCTTCCTCTTGAAGATCCTATGGAGTGCTTGAGCTCCTCAATGTCTCTTCCTTGTCTTTGTTGCTCCTCTCTCATGATTCTTTGATCTTCTCTAATTTCATGGAGGAGAATGGAGTGTTCTTGGTGCTCCACCCTTAGTTGTCCCATGTTGGAACTTAATTCTCCTAGGGAGGTGTTTACTTGCTCCCAATAGTCTTGTGGAGGAAAGTGCATCCCTTGAGGTATCTCAGGGATCTCTTGATGAGAGGGGTCTCTTGTGTGCTCCATCCTTTTCTTGGTGATGGGCTTGTCCTCATCAATGGGGGTATCTCCTTCTATGTCAACTCCAACTGAATAACAGAGGTGACAAATGAGATGAGGAAAGGCTAGCCTTGCCAAGGTGGAAGACTTGTCCGCCACTTTATAGAGTTCTTGGGCTATAACCTCATGAACTTCCACTTCTTCTCCAATCATGATGCTATGAATCATGATGGCCCGGTCTAGAGTAACTTCGGACCGGTTGCTAGTGGGAATGATTGAGCGTTGAATGAACTATAACCATCCTCTAGCCATGGGCTTGAGGTCATGCCTTCTCAATTGAACCGGCTTCCCTCTTGAATCTCTCTTCCATTGGGCGCCCTCTTCACATATAACTGTGAGGACTTGGTCCAACCTTTGATCAAAGTTGACCCTTCTTGTGTAAGGATGTTCATCTCCTTGCATCATAGGCAAGTTGAATGCTAACCTTACATTTTCCGGACTAAAATCCAAGTATTTCCCCCGAACCATAGTAAGATAATTCTTTGGATCCGGGTTCACACTTTGATCATGGTTCTTGGTGATCCATGCATTGGCATAGGACTCTTGAACCATCAAGATTCCGACTTGTTGAATGGGGTTGGTAAGTACTTCCCAACCTCTTCTTCGGATCTCATGGCGGATCTCCGGATATTCACCCTTTTTGAGTGAAAAGGGGACCTCGGGGATCACCTTCTTCAAGGCCACAACTTCATAGAAGTGGTCTTGATGCACCCTTGAGATGAATCTATCCATCTCCCATGACTTGGAGGTGGAAGCTTTTGCCTTCCCTTTCCTCTTTCTAGAGGTTTCTCCGGCCTTGGATGACATAAATGGTTATGGAAAATGAAAAAGCAATGCTTTTACCACACCAAACTTAAAAGGTTTGCTCGTCCTCGAGCAAAAGAAGAAAGAAGAGAGTAGAAGAAGAAGAAATGAGGGAGAAGGGGATGGCTTTGTATTCGGCCAAAGAAGGGGAAAAGTGGTGTTTAGGTTGTGTGAAAATGAAGGAGTGAAGAAGGGTATTTATAGGAGAGAGGGGAGATGGTGTTCGGCCATTATGGGTGGGTTTGGGAGGGAAAGTGGTTTGAATTTGAAGGGTGAGGTTGGTGGGGTTTTGTGAAGGATGGATGTGAGTGGTGAAGAGAAAGATGGGATTTGATAGGTGAAGGGTTTTTGGGGCAGAGGTATTGAGGTGATTGGTGAATGGGGGAAGAAGAGAGAGGGTGGTGGTGGGGTTGGTGGGGGTCCTGTGGGGTTCACAGATCCTGTGGTGTCAAGAAAAAGTCATCCCTGCACCAAATGTTGCTCAAAATCACGTTTTGAGCTATTTCTGGCGTTAAACGCCGGGCTGGTGCCCATTCCTGGTGTTTAACGCCAGGTTCTTGCCCTTTCCTGGCGTTTAACACCAGTCTGGTGCCCCTTTCTGGCGTTAAACGCCCAGAATGGTGCCAGACTGGGCGTTAAACGCCCAACTGCTAGGCTTACTGGCGTTTGAACGCCAGCAACATCTTCCTCCAGGGTGTGCTGTTTTTCTTCCTGTTTTTCATTTTGTTTTTGCTTTTTCAATGGATTTTGTGACTTCTTATGATCATCAACCTACAAAAAAGATAAAATAACAAAAGGAAATAGTTAATTATAAAACATTGGGTTGCCTCCAAACAAGCGCTTCTTTAGTGTCAGTAGCTTGACAGAGGGCTCTCATGGAGCCTCACAGATACTCAGAGCAATGTGGGAACCTCCCAACACCAAACTTAGAGTTTGAATGTGGGGGTTCAACACCAAACTTAGAGTTTGGTTGTGGCCTCCCAACACCAAACTTAGAGTTTGACTGTAGGGGCTCTATTTGTCTCTGATTTGAGGGAAGCTCTTCAAGCTTCCTCTCCATGGTGACAGAGGGATATCCTTGAGCCTTAAACACCAAGGATTTTTCATTCACTTGAATGATCAGTTCACCTCTATCAACATCAATCACAGCCTTTGCTGTGGCTAGGAAGGGTCTGCCAAGGATGATGGATTCATCCATGCACTTCCCAGTCTCTAGGACTATGAAATCAGTAGGGATGTAATGGTCTTCAACTTTTACCAAAACATTCTCTACAAGTCCATGAGCTTGTTTTCTTGAGTTGTCTGCCATCTCCAATGAGATTCTTGCAGCTTGTACCTCAAAGATCCCTAACTTCTCCATTACAGAGAGAGGCATGAGGTTCACACTTGACCCTAAGTCACACAAGGCCTTCTTGAAGGTCATGGTGCCTATGGTACAAGGCATAGAAAACTTCCCAGGATCTTGTCTCTTTTGAGGTAATTTCTGCCTAGACAAGTCATCCAGTTCTTTGGTGAGCAAGGGAGGTTCATCTTCCCAAGTCTCATTTCCAAATAACTTGTCATTTAGCTTCATGATTGCTCCAAGGTATTTAGCGACTTGCTCTTCAGTGACATACTCATCCTCTTCAGAGGAAGAATACTCATCAGAGCTCATGAAAGGCAGAAGTAAGTCCAATGGAATCTCTATGGTCTCATTTTGAGCCTCAGATTCCCATGGTTCCTCACTAGGGAACTTAGAGGAGATTGGTGCACGCCCATTGATGTCTTCCTCAGTGGCGTCCACCTCCTCTCTTTCCTCTCCATATTCGGCCATGTTTATGGCTTTGCACTCTCCTTTTGGATTTTCTTCTGTATTACTTGGGAGAGTGCTAGGAGGGAGTTCAGTAATTTTCTTGCTCAGCTGTCCCACTTGCCCTTCCAAATTCCTAATGGAGGATCTTGTTTCAGTCATGAAACTTTGAGTGGTTTTGATTAGATCAGAGACCATGGTTGCTAAGTCAGAGGGGTTCTGCTTAGAATTCTCTGTCTGTTGCTGAGAAGATGATGGAAAAGGCTTGCCATTGCTAAACTTGTTTCTTCCACCATTACTGTTATTGAAACCTTGTTGAGGTCTCTCTTGATTCTTCCATGAGAAATTTGGGTGATTTCTCCATGAAGAATTATAGGTGTTTCCATAGGGTTCTCCCATGTAATTCACCTCTTCCATTGAAGGGTTCTCAGGATTATAAGCTTCTTCCTCAGATGAAGCATCGTTAGTACTGCCAGGTGCATTTTGCATTCTAGACAGACTTTGAGAAATCAAATTGACTTGTTGAGTCAATATCTTGTTCTGAGCCAATATGGCATTCAGAGTATCAATCTCAATAACTCCTTTCTTCTGACTAGTCCCATTGTTCACAGGATTCCTTTCAGAAGTGTACATGAATTGGTTATTTGCAACCATTTCAATTAGTTCCTGAGCTTCTGTAGGCGTCTTCTTCAGATGAAGAGATCCTCCAGCAGAGCTATTCAAAGACATCTTGGATAGTTCAGAGAGACCATCATAGAAAATACCTATGATGCTCCATTCAGAAAGCATGTCTGAGGGACATTTTCTGATTAATTGTTTGTATCTTTCCCAAGCTTCATAGAGGGATTCTCCATCCTTCTGTTTGAAGGTTTGGACTTCCACTCTAAGCTTACTCCATTTTTGAGGTGGAAAGAACTTTGCCAAGAAGGCATTGACTAGCTTTTCCCAAGAGTCCAGGTTATCTTTAGGTTATGAGTCCAACCATATTCTAACTCTGTCTCTTACAGCAAAAGGGAATAGCATTAGTCTGTAGACCTCAGGGTCAACCCCATTAGTCTTGACTGTGTCACAGATTTGCAAGAACTCAGCTAAAAACTGATGAGGATCTTCCATTGGAAGTCCATGGAATTTGCAATTCTGTTGCATTAGAGAAACTAATTGAGGCTTAAGCTCAAAGTTGTTTGCTCCAATGGCAGGGATAGAGATGCTTCTCCCATAGAAGTCGGGAGTAGGTGCAGTAAAGTCACCCAGCACCTTCCTTGCATTGTTGGCATTGTTGTTGTTTTCGGCTGCCATGGGTTCTTCTTCCTTGAAGAATTCGGTTAGGTCCTCAACAGAGAGTTGTGCTTTAGCTTCTCTTAGCTTTCTCTTCAAGGTCCTTTCAGGTTCAGGGTCAGCTTCAACAAGAATGCCTTTGTCTCTGCTCTTGCTCATATGAAAGAGAAGAGAAAAAGAAAATGTGGAATCCTCTATGTCACAGTATAGAGATTCCTTGAAGTGTCAGAGGAAAAGAAAAATAGAAGAAGGAGGTAGAAGAATTTGAACTTGATTAGATGGAGTTCGAATTGTGCATTAAGAAGGAGTAGTACTCCATAAATAGAAGGATGTGAGAGAGAGGGAAGAGGATTTTCGAAAATTAATTAGAAAGATGTCAAAAACATTTTAAAAAATGATTGATAATTTTCGAAAATTGAAAGTGGAAAAGAAATCAAGTGATTTTTGAAAAAGATTTTGAAATTAGAAATTAAAAGGATTTGATTGAAAACTATTTTTGAAAAAGATGAGGTTAAGAAGATATGATTAGTTTTTTTTTTTTTTAAAAGATGTAATTGAGAAGATATGATTTGAAAACAATTTTAAAAGATATGTTTTGAAAACAATTTTAAAAGATTTGATTTTGAAAATTAGTGACTTGCCTAACAAGAAAAGATATGATTCAAACATTAAACCTTTCTCAACAGAAAAGGCAACAAATTTGAGATGTTCAATCAAATCATTAATTGTTAGTAAGTATCTTTGAAAAAGGAAAGAAATTGATTTTGAAAACATTTGATTGAAAAGATATGATTTAAAAAAGATTTGATTTTGAAAAACTTTGAAAACTTGAAAAAATTTGATTTTGAAAACAAAATCTTCCCCCTAGCACCATCCTGGCGTTAAACGCCCAGAATGGTATACATTCTGGCGTTTAACGCCCAAAATGCTACCTCTTTGGGCGTTAAACGCCCAACCAGGTACCCTGGCTGGCGTTTAAACGCCAGTCTGTCTTCTTCACTGGGCATTTTTGAATGCTCAGCTTTTTCTGTGTAATTCCTCTGCAGTATGTTCTGAATCTTCAATTCTTGGTATCATTGACTTGAAAAGACACAAATTAAAAATATTTTTGGATTTTTAATAATCAAAATGCAACAAGAATCAAATAACAATGCATGCAAAGACACCTAACTTAGCAGTTTGTATACTACTAACACTATATGAGACATATAAACACTCAAGCCAAAAGAATTCAAAGATCAGAGTAAGAAATCATCAAGAATTACTTGAAGATCCTTAAGACACATGAATGAATGCATGCAATTGACACCAAACTTAAGATGAGACACTAGACTTAAGCAAAACATCAAATATTTTTGGTTTTTATGATTTTGTACTTTTTTTGTGTTTTTCGAAAATTAAGTGGAAAAAGATATCAAAATTCTTAATGAGAATTCCAGGAATCAGTGCAATGCTAGTCTAAGACTCCGGTCCAGGAATTAGACATGGCTTCACAGCCAGCTAAGCTTTCAAAGAAAGCTTCGGTCCAAAACACTAGACATGGCCAAAGGCCAGCCAAGCCTTAGCAGATCACTGCTCCAAAAGCAAGATTGATAAAAATCAACAAGCTCTTGTGATGATAAGTTGAAACCTCGGTCCAATGAGATTAGACATGGCTTCTCAGCCAGCCAGATTTCAACAAATCATCATGAAACTCTAGAATTCATCTTCAAGAATTTCGAAAAAAAAAATACCTAATCTAAGCAACAAGATGAACCGTCAGTTGTCCATACACAAACAATCCTTGGCATTGTTACCAAAAGCTTGCTCCAAACTTGAACAATCCCCGGCAACGGTGCCAAAAACTTGGTGCACGAAATTGTGATCACTACTTTGTCCATATTCAAATAATCCTCAGTCATGAACCCCAAAAACTTGGTGTTCAATCCCATGGCATTACACAACTTCGCACAACTAACCAGCAAGTGCACTGGGTCGTCCAAGTAATACCTTACGTGAGTAAGGGTCGATCCCACGGAGATTGTTGCTATGAAGCAAGCTATGGTCATCTTGTAAATCTTAGTCAGGCAGACTCAAATGTATGATGGTGATGAACGAAAATAACATAAAAGATAAAGATAGAGATACTTATGTAATTTACTGGTAGGAACTTCAGATAAGCGCATGAAGATGCCTTCCCTTCCGTCTCTCTGCTTTCCTACTGTCTTCATCCAATCCTTCTTACTCCTTTCCATGGCAAGCTTATGCAAGGGTTTCACCGTTGTCAGTGGCTACCTCCCATCCTCTCATTGGAAATGTTCAACGCACCCTGTCACGGCACGGCTATCCATCTGTCGGTTCTCAATCAGGCCGGAATAGAATCCAGTGATTCTTTTGCGTCTGTCACTAACGCCCCGCCCTCAGGAGTTTGAAGCACGTCACAGTCATTCAGTCATTGAATCCTACTCAGAATACCACAGACAAGGTTAGACCTTCCGGATTCTCTTGAATGCCGCCATCAGTTCTCGCCTATACCACGAAGACTCTGATCTCACGGAATGGCTGGCTCGTTTGTCAGGCGAGCACTCGGTTGTCAGGCGATCAACCATGCATCGTGTTATCAGGAATCCAAGAGATATTCACTAGAGCTTTGATTGCTTGTAGAACAAGAATGGTTGTCAGTCACCTTGTTCATGAGTGAGAATGATGATGAGTGTCACGGATCATCACATTCATCAAGTTGAAGAACAAGTGATATCTTGGACAAAGAACAAGCGGAATTGAATGGAAGAACAATAGTAATTGCATTAATACTCGAGGTACAGCAGAGCTCCACACCTTAATCTATGGTGTGTAGAAACTCCACCGTTGAAAATACATAAGAACAAAAGTCTAGGCATGGCCGAATGGCCAGCCTCCCAAAGAGGGTTCAATCATCAAAACATGATCAAAAGGCTCTAGATATCTCAATACAATAGCAAAAGGTCCTACTTATAGAAAACTAGTAGCCTAGGGTGTACAGAGATGAGTAAATGACATAAAAATCCACTTCCGGGCCCACTTGGTGTGTGCTTGGGCTGAGCAATGAAGTAATTTCATGTAGAGACTCTTCTTGGAGTTAAACGCCAGCTTTTATGCCAGTTTGGGCGTTTAACTCCCATTTGGGTGCCAGTTCCAGCGTTTAACGCTGGGATTTCTTGAGGTGACTTTGAACGCCGGTTTGGGCCATCAAATCTTGGGCAAAGTATGGACTATCATATATTGCTGGAAAGCCCAGGATGTCTACTTTCCAACGCCGTTGAGAGCGCGCCCATTGGGCTTCTGTAGCTCCAGAAAATTCACTTCGAGTGCAGGGAGGTCAGAATCCAACAGCATCTGCAGTCCTTTTCAGTCTCTGGATCAGATTTTTGCTCAGGTCCCTCAATTTCAGCCAGAAAATACCTGAAATCACAGAAAAACACACAAACTCATAGTAAAGTCCAGAAAAGTGAATTTTAACTAAAAACTAATAAAAATATACTAAGAACTCCACTAAAACTACTAAAAACATACTAAAAACAATGCCAAAAAGCGTACAAATTATCCGCTCATCAGTCACTAAAGTCGTCATCATCGTCGTCATTCCGCTGGTCTTACTGCTAAGGCAGAGGCTTACGCGGTGATGTCTGTGCCCCTCCATCAACGCCACTGGCCCTAGTAGTGCCGTTGCCACCATCACGCATCTGATCTTCATAGGACGCCATGTGTCACTCCATCCCCTAAAACCGCTCCATCTCTTGCCTCCACTCCATCCTAAGGTCGTCTGTGCCTGTCATGCCTGAGAGGATCGTCTGATACCTCTCCTCAGACTTCTGCTACTGATAAAGGCTCCGGGTGATGAGTAGCACCTACTCCCTCAAATCCACACCGTCCTCAGGATTGACGAGCTGATTGGTGGCAAAAGTGGACAAATGTCACAATGTGGACATGCAGAGGTTGTTGGCAAAGAACGATCCGAGCCCATAGACGCAATTCTTGTACGGCTTAAATGTGGCCTCACGCCAAACCTTATCAGGATCGACGACTGATGCATCAGAGTTGTTGCCGTCGTCTCTAGTATGCTGAGATTATTGGGTTGTAGCCTCTAATCTCCACGTGTAGGAATCCTGTATAATACATTTTATGAGTAGAGTTGCAATTAATTTAAAAATAGTATATCACATCATGTTTATGCATGTAATGATCTGCGGCCTGCTGATCGGCAAATTTCTCCTTGTTCTCCTTCAATGTATTGGTATACTTGAAGGTCTCCGCCATCTTCACCTCACAATCCAATGACTTAGACTACATAGTTTGAAACCATATGTTAAGTCAAGTAATAATGACATTATATTAAGACTAAATGAACTTAATAACAAAATAAAACAATTTACTTACCAATCTAGCCTTAGTCTTCATGAAAGTTGCTAACCCACCGATATACTTTGATGACCTAGCCGATGCCCTATTAGCTCTATTGGTAAGATAGTGACGCTTGAATTTCTCATCAGTCTCCAAATGGACATACATTAACTTCTTAGTGTCTGGATGGAGCCAAATGGTGAGGTGGTCGCAGTGCTCACGTACGTCCTCCAACATCTGCTGAAGCCGCCTAGCCATCTGATGGTCAATGATCTTTATCATCATGAGATCGTAAGTCTTGTCTCATATAAATTTCTCCTGCAGAAAGAACATTTAGCACGAGTTAATTGAAATTAAATACATAATTAAACAAAATAGTATATATAAACTAACACTAAGGTTTGAATATGATGAGTTCTTACTGCCCACTTCTGAAACTATCGCTCTCTAGTCTCAGCTGAAAACTTCTTGTAGCTCAGCCATGAGTGGTCGTACATCAGCTTGATGAAATTAGTATACTCCTGTGTACACGCATTGTTATTTAGCGCAAACCTATCAATGAAAAACCTAGGATTAGTAGTTTACTAAATAGTTATTCGAAGTTTTCTATAAACTTCAATTATATTTAGATATTTTTAGAATTTTTTGCAAAGTTTCATCTATAACTAGAATGTGCCAAAAACTACATCCATCAACAATTCACGTAAACAGCAACATCTATCAATGATCAACAAACAAGAATCAAGTAGTAACATCCATCAACAATCAAGCATTATAAATTAATTAAGGTTAGTAGTTTTATCTATATGGCTGATAAACCACTATTTTATGGTTTACAATGTGTTTAATTGTGTGGTTTTATCATGATCTTTACCCACTTATTCATATAATTAGCATGTATTTATATTTCCTTCCTAAAATTATTACATGATTAAAAACTTACTTCCTGGAGACCTTTAATTAGGTATTTTAATTCCCCTTTATTCCATTCGATGCCGTGATTTGTGTGTTAAGTGTTTCAGGCTTTATAGAGCATGAATGAGTGGGAGATTGGGAAGGAAGTTTGCAAAAATAGAAGGAATACAAGAAATTGAGGAGATGACCAGTGAAAAGTGACGCGTACGCGTTAGTGACGCGACCGCGCGGAAGAGAGAAATTCGCAGTGACGCTGCCGCATGAGTGACGCGAACGCACGGATTGGAAAGCAGAAGCGACGCGGAGGCATGGACGATGTGCCCGCATGGAAAAGAAAAACGCCGAATGATGTGTCCGCGTGAATGATGTGTCCGCGTGACGTGCGCGATCTGCAGAATTTCAGAAGTCGCTGGCAGAGTTTTTAGGCCGGATTTCAACCCAGTTTTCAGCCCGGAATTACAGACTAGAGTCAGGAAACATGCAGAAACGGAAAACAACAATTCATTCTGCATAATTTTTAGTTTTAGATCGGGATTTACTCCTCCCCTAGGTTTTTATCACTTGACATTCATAATTAGGATTTTTGAGAAGATTTTGGCTTTAGCTTTTGAGAAGAGTCTACCTCCGGTACTAGTCATCTTATTTTGTTATTTACTTTTTATATTCATTCTTCCATATTTTTAATCCCTCTAGAGTTGACTTTGGCTTATTTTTACAAGTTATTAATGTAGACTATTTTTATTTTCAATTAATTCTTTTATTATTATTTATCATGTCTTCTTTTATTTTTACCATTAATTCTGTTAATTTTATAATTATGATGAGTGAGTAGTTTCATGACTTGATTGGGGATGATTGAAAGGAACCCTTGAGTTGAACTACTCAAGAGAGAAATTATAATTAGGTTTATGGTTGAATCACCCTCTAATCATTAACTCTAGCCCTTCCCAAGGGAGAGGATTAGGACTTATGACTAGAAACCGATTTCCAACTTGCTTGACTTTCCTTTACCTAGTAAGGGTTAACTAAGCAGAGTAACTTCCAATTATCAATTAATCTTGAGAGTATTTTAACAAGAATAGGGCTTCCAACTAATCTATCCCCAGTCAAGGCTTTTATTTAAAATTAATTAAATTCTCTATTTTAATTTCCTGTTTACCAACTCAACCACTTTTGAAAACACCCGATTGATGAAATAGCACATCTCTCTGCAACTCATTGGGAGACGACCTGGGATTCATACTCCCACTATTTTAATTTTCAATATTGTGACAACCCCTTTTTAAATTGATAAGCGGATTTTTGGCTAGTTAAGGAATGTACTTGCAACGTAATCCTATTAATAAATTCTTAACTCGCCAATTTTCGCCACGTCAATTTTTGGCACCGTACAGTGTGCTAATTTATTGATTGGTATTTATTTTTATTGCAATTTTTCTTTTCATTCTATCACTATGAGCTGTACGTTTCTTTCATTAAATGACGCGTTCACTTCCTGATCCAAGCTTGCCAGTATTTGACCCTGAGATTGAAAGAACTCTTTCACGTATAAGGCAAGCTCGGCGTCGGCGACTCCTCTTTGAGGACGAACCTGAACCGTCATCTAAGGAAGAAACAAGCTCCCTCTCTACTGATCCAGTTCATTTACGTGCAGGTGACATGGCAGCGCCCAGAAGAGTCACTATCCAGGAGGAAGGAGCCCCTGATTTTACGCTCCAACCATTCCAGGCACACCACTCAGCAGTAGCTGTAGATTTTGAAATAAAGTCTTCACTACTCAACTTGATGCCCAAGTTTCATGGCTTACTTGCTCAAGAGCCTATCAAGCATCTTAGGGATTTCCAGACTGCTTGTTCTACTATTAAGTGTGATGGCACTGATGAAATCTCCATTCTGTTGAAAGCCTTCCCAGTTTCTCTGGAGGGAAAGGCAAGAGAGTGGTACTACACTCAACCCGGAGCAACTGTTTCCAACTGGGATACACTTAGGAGAGAGTTTCTGGATAAATTCTTTCCAGCTGAAGTTACCGATAAGTTGAGGAAGGATATGTCTATGATCGTTCAGGATGAATCTGAAACCCTCTATGAATACTTGGAACGCTTCAATAATCTTCGAGACGCATGCCCCAATCATATGATTGACAAGATAATGTTGCTTGGTTACTTTACACAGGGTTTGAAATCTCAAGATAGGACCACACCGGAAGGTGCTAGCAATGGTTCTATGAAAAAGTACAAGACTACGGAAGAAGCATAGAAATTGATCAGTGATTTAGCTGACTCTACTAGGAATCACAGGCAGAGACAAAGTCGGTCAGAGCTGTTGCAGAGGTATCCACTAGTAAAGAGACTGCTGCTATAGCTCAGAGCTTATGTGAAATGACTAACTTGCTGAAGCAGATGCAACTGAATCAACAACAGCCTCAGCAAGTTCAGCCTTCTCCACCACAGCACAGCCAGCAGTTGGTTCCACAAAGAGTATGCAGAATCTGTGCAGATTACAGTCACTATACCGATGAGTGTCCGCAACTCCAACTAGAAGACAACACTGTAGCAGCCACTCATAACTTTTATGACCGCCCCAATCAAGGGTACAATCAAGGTGGCAACTATAACCAAGGATGGCAGGATAACTCTAACCAAGGCTGGAGAGACAATTCTAACCAGGGTTGGAGGGACAATCATAACAGAGGAGGCAGAGATAACAATGGAAATTAGAGGTGGAATAACAATAACAACTTCAAGCAGCAGAATCAGAATCAGTCCTACAAAGTCCCGCATTTAAGACAGCCTCAAGCATCTCAGCAGACCTCTCAGGTCACTTACCCCTCTTCATCTCCTAATGATGAGTTACTACAATCTATTGATCGGAGACAACAGGCCATGGAAAATAATTTTAATGCAACTCTGAATGGTTTGAATTCTACTTTGCAAGCCCTTGTCTCATAGATTGGATCATTGACCAACTCCAACAACCAGTCTTCAAGCTCTGGTGGACTCCCCTCTCAACCATTACCCAACCCAAAGGGTGGTATTAATGCCATCACCCTAAGATCCGGAACCACACTGCAAGAGAGGAATCAGGAAGAGCCAAATCCACCTGAACACACCTCGGCTGAAGAGGTAGTGGAAATAGAAGATGTTGAAGAAGAAAAGAGCATACAGGACATGGCTGAAGAAGAAGACACCAAATCACAGGGAGAAGCACCAAAGGGCGCAGACACTATAGAGGACGCCGTTCCTATTCCATTTTCATAACTTGCAAGGAAGCCCAGGAAGCAGTTGGAACCTGATCCCAAAATGGTAGAAATATTCAAAAAGGTTGAGGTAACTGATGAGCGGATAATTTATACGCTTTTTGGCATTGTTTTTAGTATGTTTTTAGTATGTTTTAGTTAGTTTTTAGTATATTTTTATTAGTTTTTAGTTAAAATTCACTTTTCTGGACTTTACTATGAGTTTGTGTGTTTTTCTGTGATTTCAGGTATTTTCTGGCTGAAATTGAGGGACCTGAGCAAAAATCTAATTCAGAGGCTGAAAAGGACTGCAGATGCTGTTGGATTCTGACCTCCCTGCACTCGAAGTGGATTTTCTGGATCTACAGATATCCAATTGGCGTGCTCTTAACGGCGTTCGAAAGTAGACATCCTGGGCTTTCCAGCAATGTATAATAGTCCATACTTTGCTCGATATTTGATGGCCCAAATTGGTGTTCCAAATCAGCTCAAAACTGCCAGGCGTTAAACGCCAGAACTGGCACAAGAATGGGAGTTAAACGCCCAAACTGGCACAAAAGCTGGTGTTTAACTCCAAGAAAAGTCTCTACACATGAAAGCTTCAATGCTCAGCCCAAGCACACACCAAGTGGGCCCGGAGGTAGATTTTTATGTCATTTACTCATTTCCGTAAACCCTAGGCTACTAGTTCTCTACAAATAGGACCTTTTGCTATTGTATTTGATATCTGGAGATCTTTGAATCTTTTGATCACGTTTTGGGGGCTGGCCTCACGGCCATGCCTAGACCTTGTTCTTATGTATTTTCAACGGTGGAGTTTCTACACACCATAGATTAAGGTGTGGAGCTTGCTGTACCTCGAGTATTAATGCAATTACTATTGTTCTTCTATTCAATTAAGCCTATTCTTGTTCTAAGATATTCATTTGCACCCAAGAACATGATGAATGTGATGATTATGTGACGCTCATCATCATTCTCACTTATAAACGAGTGCTTGACAACCACTTCTGTTCTACAAGCAAACAAGGCTTGAATGTTTATCTCTTGGATTCCTTAATCGGAATCTTTGTGGTATAAGCTAGAATTGATGGCGGCATTCAAGAGAATCCGAAAGGTCTAAACCTTGTCTGTGGTATTCTGAGTAGGATTCAATGATTGAATGACTGTGACGAGCTTCAAACTCCTGAAGGCTGGGCGTTAGTGACAGACGCAAAAGAATCACTGGATTCTATTCCAACCTGATTGAGAACCGACAGATGATTAGCCGTGCCGTGACAGGGTGCGTTGAACATTTTCACTGAGAGGACGGGATTGTAGCCACTGACAACAGTGATGCCCAACATACAGCTTGCCATGGAAAGGAGTAAGAAGGATTGGATGAAGACAGTAGGAAAGCAGAGAGACGGAAGGGACAAAGCATCTCCATTCGCTTATCTGAAACTCTCACCAATGAGTTACATAAGTATCTCTATTCTTATTTTATGCTTTATTCGTATATCATCCATAACCATTTGAATCTGCCTGACTAAGATTTACAAGGTGACCATAGCTTTCTTCATACCAACAATCTCCGTGGAATCGACCCTTACTCGCGTAAGGTTTATTACTTGGATGACCCAGTGCACTTGCTGGTTAGTTGTGCGAAGTTGTGATAAAGAGTTGAGATTGCAATTGAGCGTACCATGTTGATGGCGCCATTGATGATCACAATTTCGTGCACCAAGTTTTTGGCGCCGTTGCCGGGGATTGTTTCGAGTATGGACAACTGACGGTTCATCTTGTTGCTTAGATTAGGTATTTTTTCAGAGTTCTTAAGAACGAATTCTAGTGTTTCAAGGTGATGTTCTTATCATCACCAAAGCTGATTGATTTTCATCAATTTAGCTCTTGAATGCAATGTCCTGCTGAATCTTGGCTAGCCATGTCTAATTTCTTTAGACTTAAGCTTTAGACTAACATTGCATGATTCCTGGAATTCTCATTAAGAATTTTGATATCTTTATTTTCTTTTCCACTTAATTTTCGAAAAATCCAAAAAAAAATTACAAAATCATAAAAAAACCAAAAATATTTTATGTTTCTTGTTGAGTCTAGTGTCTCATGTTAAGTTTGGTGTCAATTGCATGTTTCTATTCTTCTTGCATTCATTCATGTGTCTTAAGTGATCTTCAAGATGTTCTTGATGATTTCATTGCTCTGATCTTTAAATTCTCTTGACTTGAGTGTTTTGTTGTTTCTCATATGCATTCTCACTTTGTTAGTGTCAGTGGTATACAAACTGCTAAGTTTGGTGTCTTGTATGCATTGTTATTTAATTTTAGTTGTATTTTGATTATTCTTCATTATTAAAAATCCAAAAAAATATTTTTAATTTGTGTCTTTTCAAGTCAATAATACAGAGAATTGAAGATTCAGAACATACGGCAGAGGAACTATACAGAAAAAAGATGGGCGTTCAAAACGCCCAGTAAAGAAGGCAAACTGGTGTTTAAACGCCAGCCAAGGTGCCTGGTTGGGCATTTAACGCCCAAAAGGGTAGTGATTCGGGCGTTAAACGCCAGAATGGATACCATTCTGGGCATTTAACGCCAGGATGGCACAAGAGGGAAGATTCTGTTTTTAATTCAAATTTTTTTCAAGTTTTCAAAATTTTTCAAAATCAAATCTTTTTCAAATCATATCTTTTCAATCATATGTTTTCAAAATCAATTTCTTTCCATTTTCAAAAATACTTGCTATCAATTAATGATTTGATTCAACATTTCAAGTATGTTGCCTTTTCTGTTGAGAAAGGTTTAATGTTTGAATCATATCTTTTCTTGTTAGCCAAGTCATTAATTTTTAAAATCAAGTCTTTTTAAATTGTTTTTCAAATCATATCTTCTCAATCACATCTTTTTAAAACCATAACTTTTCAATCATATCTTCTTAATCATATCTTTTTCAAAATAGTTTTCAATCATATCTTTTTGATTTCTAATTTCAAAATCATTTTCAAAAATCACTTGATTTCTTTTCCACTCTTAGTTTTCGAAAATCAATTAGTATTTTTCAAAATGTTTTTAAAATCTTTTACTTAATTTTTGAAAATTTCTTCCCCTCTTCTCACATCCTTCTATTTATGGACTAACACTATTCTTCAATGAACAATTCGAACACCATCTCTCTTGATAAGTTCGAATTCTTCTACTTCTTCCTTCTATTTTTCTTTTCCTCTGACACCTCAAGGAATCTCTATACTGTGACATAGAGGATTCCATATTTTCTTGTTCTCTTCTCTTTCATATGAGCAGGAGCAAAGACAAAAGCATTCTTGTTGAGGCTGACACTGAACCTGAAAGGACCTTGAAGCGAAAGCTAAGAGAAGCTAAGGCACAACTTTCTGTAGAGGACCTAACAGAAATCTTCAAAGAAGAAGAACCCGTGGCAGCCAAAAACAACAACAATGCCAACAATGCAAGGAAGGTGTTGGGTGACTTTACTGCACCTACTCCCGACTTCTATGGGAGAAGCATCTCTATCCCTGCCATTGGAGCAAACAACTTTGAGCTTAAGCCTCAATTAGTTTCTCTAATGCAACAGAATTGCAAGTTCCATGGACTTCCATTGGAAGATCCTCATCGTTTTTTAGTTGAATTCTTACAAATCTGTGACACTGTCAAGACTAATGGGGTTGACCCTGAGGTCTATAGACTTATGCTATTCCCTTTTGCTGTAAGAGACAGAGCTAGGATATGGTTGGACTCACAACCTAAAGAAAGCCTGAACTCTTGGGAAAAGCTAGTCAATGCCTTCTTGGCAAAGTTCTTTTTACCTCAAAAATTGAGTAAGCTTAGAGTGGAAGTCCAAACCTTCAAACAGAAGGAAGGAGAATCCCTCTATGAAGCTTGGAAAAGATACAAACAATTGATTAGAAAGTGTCCCTCTAACATGCTTTCTGAATGGAGCATCATAGGTATTTTCTATGATGGTCTGTCTGAACTGTCCAAGATGTCATTGGATAGCTCTGCTGGAAGATCTCTTTATCTAAAGAAGACGCCTGCAGAAGCTTAAGAGCTCATTGAAATGGTTGCAAATAACCAATTCATGTACACTTCTGAAAGGAATCCTGTGAACAATGAGACGAATCAAAAGAAAGGAGTTCTTAAGATTGATACTCTGAATGCCATATTGGCTCAGAACAAAATATTGACTCAGCAAGTCAATTTGATTTCTCAAAGTCTGTCTGGAATGCAAAATACACCAGGCAGTACTAAGGATGCTTCATCTAAAGAAGAAGCTTATGATCCTGAGAACCCTTCAATGGAAGAGGTGAATTACATGGGAGAACCCTATGGAAACACCTATAATTCTTCATGGAAAAATCATCCAAATCTCTCATGGAAGGATCAACAGAGACCCCAACAAGGTTTCAACAACAATAATGGTGGAAGAAACAGGTTTAGCAATTGCAAGCCTTTTCCATCATCTTCTCAGCAACAGACAGAGAATTCTAAGCAGAACCACTCTGACTTAGCAATCATGGTCTCTGATCTAATCAAAACCACTCAAAGTTTCATGACTAAAACAAGGTCCTCCATTAGGAATTTGGAGGCACAAGTGGGACAGCTGAGCAAGAAAATTACTGAACTCCCTCCTAGTACTCTTCCAAGCAATACAGAAGAGAATCATAAGGAGAATATGTAAGACGCAGAATCTTTGAAAAGTCTTTTTATGATTAAGTCTCAAATCATATAATTATTTATAGCCTTAATTTCAGAGATTATTTTATTATAGATAATTAAGGCAAGTTTTGATTTATTGGATTTGAGATAAGTTGTAATTATTATCCAATTTTATAATTATTGGATTATTTTCTATATTTAAAGTATAAGGTTGATAGTTATGAAATAATATGGATTTTACATGATTTTGATTAAATGAGTAATATTTTAAATATTATTACTGCTATTTTGGAAAATGAAGAAATTAAGTATATTATTTCTAATTTTTGGATTTGGGCATTTTATTGAAAATAATTTGTGAAATTGATGAGCAAATAGTATTTTTTATGTACAAATAGTGATGGATTTAATTTGGGTTTCAAAAACTATATTATTTCCAATTTTATCTAAAATTACTAAAATGCCCCTAACCCTAATTTTTGAAAGAGAAGCCCTAACTCTGAAAACCCTACCCGGTTCCTTTTCAACCACACCAGCACCCTAACAGCAGCAGCAACTGCAAACAAAATGAAAGCAAAAGAAAGAAAGGGCTAGAAAGAAATGGGGGAAAAGCAGAGGGAGGCAGGGGAGGAAGAGAGGCACGGCTAGCAACGGTGGGCATCGTCGTCGCCGCCGAGTTGCCAGCCGCCGCCGCCATGGCGCACCAAAGGAAGAACGGGAGTGAGGGAGCTTAGCCGCGGGAAGAGGAGGCGCGGGTCTGACCCGTCGCCACAGATCCGCCCGTCTCGACCCGTCATCGTCGCGAGGAGGAGAAGTCCCCGTCGCCGTTCCGTGTGGCCGCGCCGTCTTCGCTGTTCTCGGAGATCCACGAACAGAGGGCACCCGCGCGGGGGTGGAGGACGGCGCTGCTGTCACCGCCGTTAGAGCCGCCGCCATCGTGCCTTGTCTCGTCACTGTCGACCTCGTTGCAGTCCACTGCCGCCGGAGCTCATGTCGCCGCCGTTGAGCACCATGAAGAACAGAAAGCGTGCTTGACGAGTGAGAAGGGGTTGAGGCTGGGTTTTGTCGCTGTATTGCTACCTCTACCGTGCCCTGCTGAGGCTTCTGGAGACGCTGCCACCACTGACGGAACGGGCTGGAGCTCGTCGCGAAAAGAGAGAGGCTAGGGTTGGCACCGTCTTGCCTGGTAAGAACCCGCAACTGCTACTGCTCCTGCATTGTTCTGCTTTGTTCTGCTCTTTGTTAAATGGTTGTTCTTGGTGCCTTCCTGTCCGCCAGGGTTGTTTCCATCGATTTGGAGTTGCCATAAAAGTGGTTGTTTCACTTTTAGTATTCATCCTTTTGTGTTTGGAGTTGCTGTGAGTTGGGGCCACTGGAAAAGTGAGGCTGTTACCGGAACCACCACCGGGATTGCCGCTATATGGTTTAGTCACTTCTTCCTATTTGCGGTAAGTGTTTACGTTCCGGTAACCCCTTTAGTCACTGTCCTGTATACGTTGAGGTGTTGTGGCATTCAATATTATGAGAGTTAATCTCAATTGTTATATGTCGCGATTAGAGTTGCTGGGGTTGCTACAAAAGTGGCTTGGAGCTGAGGTTTTGGTTGCCGGTGATTTCGGGATGAGGCGAAAAGGACTCTGTGAGACGTTTGGGTTATGGAATTTTCGTTTTGAGTTAGGGGCGCTTTCCAAAAACTATGTTTTATGTATTGGAATTATTACATATGGATACTGATGTGAGATATTGTGTATTTAGTGATTGTATCTGCCTTATGTATTATTTGATTGACTTGAATGATTATGGATGTTGGTTTAGCTGAATTGTTGTGCGGCTTGTGAAATGTAATGTTTGAAGTTGATTCTTAAAAGATTTGAATCTGAGTTTAATCCGTTGAGGATTGATTTGATTTGAGTTAATTATTTTGATGATTTGAAAAGCCGAATGCACTTTTGAATTCAGTATGGTTTACTTTAATTGACTTGGTTTGGACAAATGATTTATTACTGAGCTGTTTCTTTAAGGATTTGGGAATGAGTTAAAACGGTTGATATTGAGTTGATTTTTAAATGATTTCCTTGAGATACGCCACTGAGGCGATTGTTGGATTTAGCTTGCTTAAAATTGATTTCTGGTTTTGAGCTGTTGAAAAGGAATGAGAAATGGTTTAGTTGGGACCCGAACCGGGTGGCAAAAGTCCAAGTTTTAGGGGAGGTGCTGCCGAAATTTTTACAAAACTCCTACACTTGTTTATAAAGTTATTTAAAAAGGGTTGGATTTGAGAAATTGTATTATTTGATTTATTAAGAGAATATTTATGTTTTCAAGCTTAATTTATTTACTGAACTTTATGCATTGAGTTCGGCTGATTTAGAAATGAACTATTTATACAGTTTGAATCACTGAAGGAAAGAATGACGCCCTAATATTGATTTCAATATAAAAATGAGCTTTTAGTGATTTTAAAGGAATGTATACTTTTGATTGATTAATCAAGGTTGAGGCATTTTGGAAGAGTTAGAAAAATGGGTTCTAAAAAGAAACCTGAAAGTGGTTTGATTCAAATGAACCGGTTCCGTTTCAAATGAGTTGATTTTTGGACCGGGTTGGAACTTGTGATTTTGTATGGCCGGTTTTATAGTAAATTCAGTTTTATTTACTTGAACCGAGAAATCTATGATTTTAAGAGTTTCAATGAATTTTAAGGAATTGATATAGGTTGACCTTCCCTAAAGACTTGGGACTCTGCCGAGAAACTTTTGATATAAAATCCCATTGTTGGATGGGTGATTTTGAATGCTTTGAAATAATCCTTAACTTGCCATGGTTTGGAAGTTTGGAAAGAGAATGCCGAGAGTGGCTCTGTTTTAAAAAGGGAACTCACTTTGAGTAAATTTGGCTTATGAGCCTGAGATGATTTGAGAAATGAGATTTCTAAAAGCCAAGGCTAAAAAGAGTCGAAACTTGATTTCAAAGTGAAATGAATTGAGAAAATGATTTATGGCTTAAATGCCGATTTCATAAATTTGATGATTTTGAATGTGGAAGTGCTGTTTTGTTGAGAGCCGGATTGGCTGTGTATGTTTATACATATTGATTGGTTCTGGATTGAACCGTGAGCCGGAATGGCTGTGTATGATATGAATATTGGCTGGTTCTGGAATGAACCGTGAGCCGGATGGCTGAGATGGATGGTGATCCATGGATGAGATTGAATGCATGTTTATGCTGAATCACTGATAAATGTGAATGTTGCACTTCCACTATCTGAGATACGGGTTTCCCTGGGTAGTAGCAGTGGCTAGCCACCATGTGCTCCAGGTTGAGACTTGATACTCTGTTGACCCTATGTCGTAAGTGTGGCCGGGCACTGTGAAAGTCCCGGATGAGCTCGCCCCCGAAATATTCACCAGTGAGGGTGATGGATATGGATCATGTTTATGATCAAGTTTATAATGAGTATAACTCGAGTTGGGGATGCGCGACAGAGGGACAGTCCAATGGTTAGCTACCAGGACTTGTCGGGTTGGCTCTATAACCGACAGATGATATCATCAGCCACTAGGGACAGGCATGCATCATATGCATCTATGTGACATTGTTTGGGTGTGCATATTGTACTTGGTTTGCCTATGTGATTAATTGCTAATTGTCCTACTTGCGATAACTGTTTGTTTGTGCTTGCATCTTCCTATCTGTGTTTGCAACTGGGACTCTGTTGGATTGTGGTGATTTGGTTGAAGGTTAGATGGTTTGGGCCTAGGGCCATGATTGGATTGTTTGGGCCTAGGGCCGTGGTTGGAATGAGATGAACTGATGGTTGATTCCGGTTTTGTGTTTCTGGTTTGGAATAAAATATGAAAAGCTATTTTGGTCCCGCATAGATAAACCGTTTTGAAAGGCTTTTGAGTTTTTGAGAATTGAATGGTTCCTCTTTCAGAAAAGATTTCTGACTTTACTTTTATTGTAAACTGTTGTTTTTGAAAAGAGGCATAGGACGGTTATTAATCACTGGTACGGTTTATCTTCATGTATCCTATTACAGTAATTCCCAAAAACCCTCTACTGAGAACCCTTTCGAGGATGATGTTCTCACCCCCTACATTTTTCCCCTTTCAGGAATTGGGCGCAGAAGTTATGAAGAGTTTAATTATTTGTTATTGAGATGCTCTGTATTGCTTTAGATTATTATTTTGTACCCTCGCTCTTATCTTGATATATTCTATAAGAGGGATAGGAATTGTATTGGTTAATGTTTGTAATATTGCTTATATATATGTATGTATATATATATGGATGTATCTTTAAGAGTTTTTGTAAGTTGTATGGTTTCTATGGATGTACGTTATCGAACGAAAGTATTTTTGGGAACGGTATTTGTGGTAAAAAGTTTTAAACAGGCTCATATTTTAATATTAAATAGTATAAGTGTCGTCGTAATGTCCGAGCTATCAGAGTTGCGCAGCCGGAAGCGTGAGCTTTGGTAGTTAGGGTGTTACATTATGATATCAGAGCAGTTCTTCCTGTAGAGCCTGAGGAATGGACTGACTATGCTTCAATTGCATACTCTGAGTGTTTGTCATGTAATAGGTCTTGTCGAATGACGAGAATTAGAGCTTTATGCACATGACGATCTATTGATTAACGCTGTTAGTCTTGCATTGCATAATTCTTGGTATTAAGTTTGGCCGGCTTAATACTAGTGAGTTATGTACATGAAAGCACTAATGGGTTATCATAGATAATATATGAGTTTTGAGTAAAGCGAATCGCGGGTTTTGGGAACGCTAGAAACTATTTCTCGAGGCTATTCAGTTGTGTATCTTGAATTCTATTCGAGTCGACCTGTTCTTTCATGTTCTAACTTGAAGTTCTTGTTTGCTAATCCTTTTGAAAAGTAGTTTGATTTTTCAACTCTATTCCTCTATCCATATGCATTCTTGTTTGACCTTAAGTGCATATGCTGCTTTAAGATCCTTGTTGCATCTATCTTCCTCTGTTTGAGTTCTTCTTGATTCAAGTATTCTTTGATATAGCCTTGAACCTGTCTTAATGTGCTGTGACTTTTAACTCCGGGTTCCGAATTCATTCTTAAAGAACTTGTTGATTCAGTTTTCCTCTTATTTGACAGTTATTACAGCTAATTTTGAGATTTTCACAAAAGTTGCTGTTGATTTGATATATACTTATCTACACATGTGGAACTTGAAGATTTCTCATACAGTTTAATGATTATTTATTTCTAATACATCGCCTGTGCGTTTACTGGTTTACGGAACTACATTTACTTTAAAATACAATTTGACTTTCTAGTAATTTTACTATGGTTCCAACGCACATCTTTATTTGCTTAGGTATTTGGATATTTTTCAAAATTTTGGAAAGGAAAGCTTTTTCACTTTTATCCCAGTTGAGTCTCATTTGATAAGTGGTGCGCGAAATTGTGAACAATACTTTTCACAACTCTCATAATCCCCGGTCATGAACCCCAAAAACTTGGTGTTCAATCCCATGGCATTACACAACTTCGCACAACTAACCAGCAAGTGCACTGGGTCGTCCAAGTAATACCTTACGTGAGTAAGGGTCGATCCCACGGAGATTGTTGCTATGAAGCAAGCTATGGTCATCTTGTAAATCTCAGTCAGGCAGACTCAAATGGATATGGTGATGAACGAAAATAACACAAAAGATAAAGATAGAGATACTTATGTAATTCACTGGTAGGAACTTCAGATAAGCGCATGAAGATGCCTTCCCTTCCGTCTCTCTGCTTTCCTACTGTCTTCATCCAATCCTTCTTACTCCTTTCCATGGCAAGCTTATGCAAGGGTTTCACCGTTGTCAGTGGCTACCTCCCATCCTCTCATTGGAAATGTTCAACGCACCCTGTCACGGCACGGCTATCCATCTGTCGGTTCTCAATCAGGCCGGAATAGAATCCAGTGATTCTTTTGCGTCTGTCACTAACGCCCCGCCCTCAGGAGTTTGAAGCACGTCACAGTCATTCAGTCATTGAATCCTACTCAGAATACCACAGACAAGGTTAGACCTTCCGGATTCTCTTGAATGCCGCCATCAGTTCTCGCCTATACCACGAAGACTCTGATCTCACGGAATGGCTGGCTCGTTTGTCAGGCGATCATTCGGTTGTCAGGCGATCAACCATGCATCGTGTTATCAGGAATCCAAGAGATATTCACTAGAGCTTTGATTGCTTATAGAACAAGAATGGTTGTCAGTCACCTTGTTCATGAGTGAGAATGATGATGAGTGTCACGGATCATCACATTCATCAAGTTGAAGAACAAGTGATATCTTGGACAAAGAACAAGCGGAATTGAATAGAAGAACAATAGTAATTGCATTAATACTCGAGGTACAGCAGAGCTCCACACCTTAATCTATGGTGTGTAGAAACTCCACCGTTGAAAATACATAAGAACAAAGTCTAGGCATGGCCAAATGGCCAGCCTCCCAATGAGGGTTCAATCATAAAACATGATCAAAAGCCTCTAAATACAATAGTAAAAGGTCCTACTTATAGAAAACTAGTAGCCTAGGGTGTACAGAGATGAATAAATGACATAAAAATCCACTTCCGGGCCCACTTGGTGTGTGCTTGGGCTGAGCAATGAAGCAATTTCGTGTAGAGACTCTTCTTGGAGTTAAACGCCAGCTTTTATGCCAGTTTGGGCGTTTAACTCCCATTTAGGTGCCAGTTCCGGCGTTTAACGCTGGAATTTCTTGAGGTGACTTTGAACGCCGGTTTGGGCCATCAAATCTTGGGCAAAGTATGGACTATCATATATTGCTGGAAAGCCCAGGATGTCTACTTTCCAACGCCGTTGAGAGCGCGCCAATTGGGCTTCTGTAGCTCCAGAAAATCCACTTCGAGTGCAGGGAGGTCAGAATCCAACAGCATCTGCAGTCCTTTTGAGTCTCTGAATCAGATTTTTGCTCAGGTCCCTCAATTTCAGCCAGAAAATACCTAAAATCACAGAAAAACACACAAACTCATAGTAAAGTCCAGAAAAGTGAATTTTAACTAAAAACTAATAAAAATATACTAAAAACTAACTAGATCATACTAAAAACATACTAAAAACAATGCCAAAAAGCGTACAAATTATCCGCTCATCACAACACCAAACTTAAATTGTTGCTTGTCCCCAAGCAACTGAAGATCAAATAAGATAAAAAGAAGAGAATATGCAATGAACTCCAAAAACATCTATGAAGATCAGTATTAATTAGATGAGCGGGGCTTTTAGCTTTTTGCCTCTGAATAGTTTTGGCATCTCACTTTATCCTTTGGAATTCAGAATGATTGGCTTCTTTAGGAACTCAGAATCCAGATAGTGTTATTGATTCTCCTAGTTAAGTATGATGATTCTTGAACACAGCTACTTATTGAGTCTTGGCCGTGGCCCAAAGCACTCTGTCTTCCAGTATTACCACCGGATACACACATGCCACAGACACATAATTGGGTGAACCTTTTCAGATTGTGACTCAGCTTTGCTAAAGTCCCCAATTAGAGGTGTCCAGGGTTCTTAAGCACACTCTTATTGCCTTGGATCACAACTTTATTCTTTCTTTTTCTTTCTTTTTCTTTTTTTTTTCTTTTCTTTTTTTTCGGTCTTTTTTTTTTCGCTTGCTTCCCTTTTTTTTTTGTATTCACTGCTTTTTCTTGCTTCAAGAATCATTTTTATGATTTTTCAGATCCTCAGTAACATGTCTCCTTTTTCATCATTCTTTCAAGAGCCAACATCCATGAACCACAAATTCAAAAGACATATGCACTGTTCATGCATACATTCAGAGAACAAAAGTAATGCCACCACATCAAAATAATTAAACTGCTATAAAATTCAAAATTCATGCAATTCTTTTTCTTTTTCAATTAAGAACAAAATTTTTTATTTAAGAAAGGTGATGGATTCATAGGACATTCATAACTTTAAGGCATAGACACTAAGACACTAATGATCACAAGACACAAACATAGATAAACATAAGCACTAAAATTCGAAAAACAGAAGAATAAAGAACAAGGAGATTAAAGAACGGGTCCACCTTAGTGATGGCGGCTCTTTCTTCCTCTTGAAGATCCTATGGAGTGCTTGAGCTCCTCAATGTCTCTTCCTTGTCTTTGTTGCTCCTCTCTCATGATTCTTTGATCTTCTCTAATTTCATGGAGGAGAATGGAGTGTTCTTGGTGCTCCACCCTTAGTTGTCCCATGTTGGAACTCAATTCTCCTAGGGAGGTGTTTACTTGCTCCCAATAGTCTTGTGGAGGAAAGTGCATCCCTTGAGGTATCTCAGGGATCTCATGATGAGAGGGGTCTCTTGTTTGCTCCATCCTTTTCTTGGTGATGGGCTTGTCCTCATCAATGGGCGTATCTCCTTCTATGTCAACTCCAACTGAATAACAGAGGTGACAAATGAGATGAGGAAAGGCTAGCCTTGCCAAGGTGGAAGACTTGTCCGCCACTTTATAGAGTTCTTGGGCTATAACCTCATGAACTTCCACGTCTTCTCCAATCATGATGCTATGAATCATGATGGCCCGGTCTAGAGTAACTTCGGACCGGTTGCTAGTGGGAATGATTGAGCGTTGAATGAACTCCAACCATCCTCTAGCCATGGGCTTGAGGTCATGCCTTCTCAATTGAACCGGCTTGCCTCTTGAATCTCTCTTCCATTGTGCGCCCTCTTCACATATAACTGTGAGGACTTGGTCCAACCTTTGATCAAAGTTGACCCTTCTTGTGTAAGGATGTTCATCTCCTTGCATCATGGGCAAATTGAATGCCAACCTTACACTTTCCGGACTAAAATCCAAGTATTTCCCCCGAACCATAGTAAGATAATTCTTTGGATCCGGGTTCACACTTTGATCATGGTTCTTGGTGATCCATGCATTGGCATAGAACTCTTGAACCATCAAGATTCCGACTTGTTGAATGGGGTTGGTAAGTACTTCCCAACCTCTTCTTCGGATCTCATGGCGGATCTCCGGATATTCACCCTTTTTGAGTGAAAAGGGGACCTCGGGGATCACCTTCTTCAAGGCCACAACTTCATAGAAGTGGTCTTGATGCACCCTTGAGATGAATCTATCCATCTCCCATGACTCGGAGGTGGAAGCTTTTGCCTTCCCTTTACTCTTTCTAGAGGTTTCTCCGGCTTTGGATGCCATAAATGGTTATGGAAAACGAAAAAGCAACGCTTTTACCACACCAAACTTAAAAGGTTTGCTCGTCCTCGAGCAAAAGAAGAAAGAAGAGAGTAGAAAAAGAAGAAATGAGGAAGAGGGAGATGGTGGTGTATTCGGCCATTATGGGTGGGTTTGGGAGGGAAAGTGGTTTGAATTTGAAGGGTGAGGTTGGTGGGGTTTTGTGAAGGATGGATGTGAGTGGTAAAGAGAAAGATGGGATTTGATAGGTGAAGGGGTTTTGGGGAAGAGGTTTTGAAGTGATTGGTGAATGGGGGAAGAAGAGAGAGGGTGGTGGTGGGGTTGGTGGGGGTCCTGTGGGGTCCACAGATCCTGTGGTGTCAAGGAAAAGTCATCCCTGCACCAAATGTTGCTCAAAATCACGTTTTGAGCCATTTCTGGCGTTAAACGCCGGGCTGGTGCCCATTCATGGCGTTTAACGCCAGTCTGGTGCCCCTTTCTGGCGTTAAACGCCCAGAATGGTGCCAGACTGGGCGTTAAACGCCCAACAGCTAACCTCACTGGCGTTTAAACGCCAGCAACATCTTCCTCCAGGGTGTGCTATTTTTCTTCCTGTTTTTCATTTTGTTTTTGCTTTTTTCATTGATTTTGTGACTTCTTATGATCATCAACCTACAAAAAAAAGATAAAATAACAAAAGGAAATAGTTAATTATAAAACATTGGGTTGCCTCCCAACAAGCGCTTCTTTAATGTCATTAGCTTGACAGAGGGCTCTCATGGAGCCTCACAGATATTCAGAGCAATGTGGGAACCTCCCAACACCAAACTTAGAGTTTGAATGTGGGGGTTCAACACCAAACTTAGAGTTTGGTTGTGGCCTCCCAACACCAAACTTAGAGTTTGACTTTGGGGGCTCTATTTGTCTCTGATTTGAGGGAAGCTTTTCAAGCTTCCTCTCCATGGTGACAGAGGGATATCCTTGAGCCTTAAACACCAAGGATTTTTCATTCACTTGAATGATCAGTTCACCTCTATCAACATCAATCACAGCCTTTGCTGTGGCTAGGAAGGGTCTGCCAAGGATGATGGATTCATCCATGCACTTCCCAGTCTCTAGGACTATGAAATCAGTAGGGATGTAATGGTCTTCAAATTTTACCAAAACATTCTCTACAAGTCCATGAGCTTGTTTTCTTGAGTTGTCTGCCATCTCCAATGAGATTCTTGCAGCTTGTACCTCAAAGATCCCTAGCTTCTCCATTACAGAGAGAGGCATGAGGTTCACACTTGACCCTAAGTCACACAGGGCCTTTTTAAAGGTCATGGTGCCTATGGTACAAGGTATGGAAAACTTCCCGGGATCTTGTCTCTTTTGAGGTAATTTCTGCCTAGACAAGTCATCCAGTTCTTTGGTGAGCAAGGGAGGTTCATCTTCCCAAGTTTCATTTCCAAATAACTTGTCATTTAGCTTCATGATTGCTCCAAGGTATTTAGCAACTTGCTCTTCAGTGACATACTCATCCTCTTCAGAGGAAGAATACTCATCAGAGCTCATGAAAGGCAGAAGTAAGTCCAATGGAATCTCTATGGTCTCATTTTGAGCCTCAGATTCCCATGGTTCCTCATTTGGGAACTCATTGGAGGTCAGTGCACGCCCATTGAGGTCTTCCTCAGTGGCGTTCACTTCCTCTCCTTCCTCTCCAAATTCGGCCATGGTTATGGCTTTGCACTCTCCTTTTGGATTTTCTTCTGTATTACTTGGGAGAGTACTAGGAGGGAGTTCAGTAACTTTCTTGCTCAGCTGTCCCACTTGTGCTTCCAAATTCCTAATGGAAGACCTTGTTTCAGTTATGAAACTTTGAGTGGTTTTGATTAGATCAGAGACCATGGTTGCTAAGTCAGAGGGGTTCTGCTTAGAATTCTCTGTCTGTTGCTGAGAAGATGATGAAAAAGGTTTGCTATTGCTAAACCTGTTTCTTCCACCATTGTTGTTGTTGAAACCTTGTTGAGGTCTTTCTTGATACTTCCATGAGAAATTTGGGTGATTTCTCCATGAAGAATTGTAGGTGTTTCCATAGGGCTCTCCTAGGTAATTCACCTCTTCCATTGAAGGGTTCTCAGGATCATAGGCTTCTTCCTTAGATGAAGCATCCTTAGTACTGCCAGGTGCATTTTGCATTCCAGACAGACTTTGAGAAATCAAATTGACTTGCTGAATCAATATCTTATTCTGAGCCAGTATGGCATTCAGAGTATCAATCTCAAGAACTCCTTTCTTCTGACTAGTCCCATTGTTCACAGGATTCCTTTCAGAAGTGTACATGAATTGGTTATTTGCAACCATTTCAATGAGCTCTTGAGCCTCTGTAGGCGTCTTCTTCAGATGAAGAGATCCTCCAGCAGAGCTATCCAAAGACATCTTGGATAGTTCAGAGAGACCATCATAAAAAATACCTATGATGCTCCATTCAGAAAGCATGTCTGAGGGACATTTTCTGATTAATTGTTTGTATCTTTCCCAAGCTTCATAGAGGGATTCTCCATCCTTCTGTCTGAAGGTTTGGACTTCCACTCTAAGCTTACTCCATTTTTGAGGTGGAAAGAACTTTGCCAAGAAGGCATTGACTAGCTTTTCTCAAGAGTCCAGGCTATCCTTAGGTTGTGAGTCCAACCATATTCTAGCTCTGTCTCTTACAGCAAAAGGGAATAGCATCAGTCTGTAGACCTCAGGGTCAACCCCATTAGTCTTGACTGTGTCACAGATTTGCAAGAACTCAGCTAAAAACTGATGAGGATCTTCCATTGGAAGTCCATGGAATTTGCAATTCTGTTGCATTAGAGAAACTAATTGAGGCTTAAGCTCAAAGTTGTTTGCTCCAATGGCAGGGATAGAGATGCTTCTCTCATAGAAGTCGGGAGTAGGTGCAGTAAAGTCACCCAGCACCTTCCTTGTATTGTTGGCATTGTTGTTGTTTTTGGCTGCCATGTGTTCTTCTTCTTTGAAGAATTCGGTCAGGTCCTCAACAGAGAGTTGTGCCTTAGCTTCTCTTAGCTTTCGCTTCAAGGTTCTCTCAGGTTCAGGGTCAGCTTCAACAAGAATGCCTTTGTCTCTGCTCCTGCTCATATGAAAGAAAAGAGAAAAAGAAAATGTGGAATCCTCTATGTCACAGTATAGAGATTCCTTGAGGTGTCAGAGGAAACGAAAAATAGAAGAAGGAAGTAGAAGAATTCGAACTTGATTAGATAGAGTTCGAATTGTGCATTAAGAAGGAGTAGTACTCCATAAATAGAAGGATGTGAGAAGGAGGGAAGAGGATTTTCGAAAATTAATTAAAAAGATGTCAAAAACATTTTAAAAATTGATTGATAATTTTCGAAAATTGAAAGTGGAAAAGAAATCAAGTGATTTTTGAAAAAGATTTTGAAATTAGAAATTAAAAAGATTTGATTGAAAACTACTTTGAAAAAGATGAGGTTGAGAAGATATGATTGGTTTTTAAAAAGAAATGTGATTGAGAAGATATGATTTGAAAACAATTTTAAAAAGATTTGATTTTGAAAATTAGTGACTTGCCTAACAAGAAAAGATATGATTCAAACATTAAACCTTTCTCAACAGAAAAGGCAGCAAATTTGAGATGTTCAATCAAATCATTAATTGTTAGTAAGTATCTTTGAAAAAGGAAAGAAATTGATTTTGAAAACATTTGATTAAAAAGATATGATTTGAAAAAGATTTGATTTTGAAAAACTTTGAAAACTTGAAAAAAAAATGATTTGAAAAACAAAATTCTCCCCCTTGTGCCATCCTGGCGTTAAACGCCCAGAATGGTGCACATTCTGGCGTTTAACGCCCAAAATGCACCCTTTTTGGGCGTTAAACGCCCAACCAGGTACCCTGGCTGGCGTTTAAACGCCAGTCTGTCCTTCTTCACTGGGCATTTTGAACGCCCAGCTTTTTCTGTATAATTCCTCTGCAGTATGTTCTGAATCTTCAATTCTTTGTATTATTGACTTGAAAAGACACACATTAAAAATATTTTTGGATTTTTTATAATCAAAATGCAACAAGAATCAAATAACAATGCATGCAAGACACCAAACTTAGCAGTTTGTATACTACTGACACTATATGAGACACATAAACACTCAAGCCAAAAGAATTCAAAGATCAGAGTAAGAAATCATCAAGAATTACTTGAAGATCCTTAAGACACATGAATGAATGCAATTGACACCAAACTTAAGATGAGACACTAGACTTAAGCAAGAAACATCAAATATTTTTGGTTTTTATGATTTTGTAATTTTTTTGTGTTTTTTTTTTTCGAAAATTAAGTGGAAAAAGATATCAAAATTCTTAATGAGAATTCCAGGAATCAGTGCAATGCTAGTCTAAGACTCCGGTCCAGGAATTAGACATGGCTTCACAGCCAGCCAAGCTTTCAAAGAAAGCTTCGGTCCAAAACACTAGACATGGCCAGAGGCCAGCCAAGCCTTAGCAGATCACTGCTCCAAAAGCAAGATTGATAAAAATCAATAAACTCTTGTGATGATGAGTTGAAACCTCGGTCCAATGAGATTAGACATGGCTTCTCAGCCAGCCAGATTTCAACAAATCATCTTGAAACTCTAGAATTTATCTTCAAGAATTTCGAAAAAAAAAATACCTAATCTAAGCAACAAGATAAACCGTCAGTTGTCCATACACAAACAATCCCAGGCATTGTTACCAAAAGCTTGCTCAAAACTTGAACAATCCCCGGCAACGGCGCCAAAAACTTGGTGCGCGAAATTGTGAACAATACTTTTCACAACTCTCATAATCCCCGGTCATGAACCCCAAAAACTTGGTGTTCAATCCCATGGCATTACACAACTTCGCACAACTAACCAGCAAGTGCACTGGGTCGTCCAAGTAATACCTTACGTGAGTAAGGGTCGATCCCACGGAGATTGTTGCTATAAAGCAAGCTATGGTCATCTTGTAAATCTCAGTCAGGCAGACTCAAATGGATATGGTGATTAACGAAAATAACACAAAAGATAAAGATAGAGATACTTATGTAATTCACTGGTAGGAACTTCAGATAAGCGCATGAAGATGCCTTCCCTTCCGTCTCTCTGCTTTCCTACTGTCTTCATCCAATCCTTCTTACTCCTTTCCATGGCAAGCTTATGCAAGGGTTTCACCGTTGTCAGTGGCTACCTCCCATCCTCTCATTGGAAATGTTCAACGCACCCTGTCACGGCACGGCTATCCATCTGTCGGTTCTCAATCAGGCCGGAATAGAATCCAGTGATTCTTTTGCGTCTGTCACTAACGCCCCGCCCTCAGGAGTTTGAAGCACGTCACAGTCATTCAGTCATTGAATCCTACTCAGAATACCACAGACAAGGTTAGACCTTCCGGATTCTCTTGAATGCCGCCATCAGTTCTCGCCTATACCACGAAGACTCTGATCTCACGGAATGGCTGGCTCGTTTGTCAGGCGAGCATTCGGTTGTCAGGCGATCAACCATGCATCGTGTTATCAGGAATCCAAGAGATATTCACTAGAGCTTTGATTGCTTGTAGAACAAGAATGGTTGTCAGTCACCTTGTTCATGAGTGAGAATGATGATGAGTGTCACGGATCATCACATTCATCAAGTTGAAGAACAAGTGATATCTTGGACAAAGAACAAGCGGAATTGAATAGAAGAACAATAGTAATTGCATTAATACTCGAGGTACAGCAGAGCTCCACACCTTAATCTATGGTGTGTAGAAACTCCACCGTTGAAAATACATAAGAACAAAGTCTAGGCATGGCCGAATGGCCAGCCTCCCAATGAGGGTTCAATCATAAAACATGATCAAAAGCCTCTAAATACAATAGTAAAAGGTCCTACTTATAGAAAACTAGTAGCCTAGGGTGTACAGAGATGAATAAATGACATAAAAATCCACTTCCGGGCCCACTTGGTGTGTGCTTGGGCTGAGCAATGAAGCAATTTCGTGTAGAGACTCTTCTTGGAGTTAAACGCCAGCTTTTATGCCAGTTTGGGCGTTTAACTCCCATTTAGGTGCCAGTTCCGGCGTTTAACGCTGGAATTTCTTGAGGTGACTTTGAACGCCGGTTTGGGCCATCAAATCTTGGACAAAGTATGGACTATCATATATTTCTGGAAAGCCCAGGATGTCTACTTTCCAACGCCGTTGAGAGCGCGCCAATTGGGCTTCTGTAGCTCCAGAAAATCCACTTCGAGTGCAGGGAGGTCAGAATCCAACAGCATCTGCAGTCCTTTTGAGTCTCTGAATCAGATTTTTGCTCAGGTCCCTCAATTTCAGCCAGAAAATACCTGAAATCACAGAAAAACACACAAACTCATATTAAAGTCCAGAAAAGTGAATTTTAACTAAAAACTAATAAAAATATACTAAAAACTAACTAGATCATACTAAAAACATACTAAAAACAATGCCAAAAAGCGTACAAATTATCCGCTCATCAATAAGCTTTACTTAATTTATTTTGAATTGAGTTTGATTTAGCATGCTATATGATTTATGCCATTGTTGTTCTTTTGAGAGTTTTGGACTCATAGCTTTCTTCCTATGAACGGACTAAATTCTCTACTAAACCTTCCATCTATATGAATATCATACTTGACCTTATTTTTAACTAATCTTTTACAATTTGTGAACATTACCATTGATCTTGGTTTTTCCAATCTTGTGAATCTCATTCTTATGTGAGTTAGTTTGATTCGTTTCAAAATAGTGCATCGTTTATCCTCTCATTGTCTTTACAAGAGTTTTTAGTCAAAGATTTATCCTTGAGAAGTTATTAATGATTGAGTTGTCTTTTCCTATGATTTTTGTATTCTTTTGAATCAATTGAAAGCTGATTTGATGTCTCACGTCTAGTGGATCTTGTTTGAACTACTTTGATTTAAAACCCTTTCTTGCATGGCTTGACTCTTTTTAAGTACACCCTAATTTTCTTGAATATCCTTTTGAGATGGTGATTTCAAGTATACTTTGGATTCTTGTTTCGAACTTTTTGAACTTTTGAATTCTCTTTGAAAAGGTTCTAAATTGAATTTATTTTTTGTTGCTTGATTGAGATCGAAACCATTGTTCAATTTTTGACAAAATTATTTTAAAATTGACATGCGCTATTTTAAATGAGGTTTTGGGAAGTTTCCTTGTTTGATGGGAACCTGTTCGTTTGTAACGCACCACTTGTTTCCTTACCAATTGAAAGCAAATTTTTACCTCAGGATTTCTTTTCTAAAGAGAGTTTAACTTCCTCTTTTGTACTTGCTATAAATGTTATACACGCTTGTTTGAATATGAAATTTTGAGAATTATGACCAAGCATTTGATTACTTCCGAGTTTTTATGAACTGCTTTTGGTTAAGTTGTGCATCTAATTATCTTTCTAAAATATTTGAAGAAATTGTATTGAAGTAAAGCCACGTTTATGCTTTTGTTACTCTCTTGAAGGATGTTTGTTGTTTAACTTCTCTTTCAGACTGCGAAGTGATATTTTTATAAGTTTCCAATTCTTTTAAGAACAATGTATTCGAAAGTATAGTAATTATGCTCTTGAGTTCTGTGAGCTTCATCTTGGGTTTGAAAAAAAAAATTTTTTTTTTCTTCTGCAAACCTCATGCTTCTTCGGCTCAGCTTGAAATTGTTTCAAACTAATGCACTGATTTTTCTGCTTATTGGTCTTATTGAATTTCTTTGATCCAAGGGTCATCTTTGAGGTTGTCAGTTGATTTATTTCTAGCAAACTTCATTTGCTTGATCATCCTTGTTGTTTGGGATTGGATATATTCCCTCAGATCTATGAGTACTATCCTTGACATTTGACTCTCCTTTCTAAATCTTGTATCCTTCTGAGTAGACTCGAGAATTGTTTTGATATCACGTGCGACTTGTAGACGTATACGTAATGCGATGCGTTAGTTCTTTAAGACGTGATATATGTATATGGAAGTTGAAACGGTAGGTGTGCAGCGTTATGAGTGGTGGGTGTTTTGTTCCTTGCGAACGGGTTTGTGGTTGCCAGGCTTGTGATTGAATTTGGGGTTTGTAAAGTGCTTGATGGAATTGGAAGGTTGAAACGTTGAGGTTGGTATGAGATTAGTGTGCGGAGGTTAAGCACGTCGTTTTAACTCCATCCTGTTTAATAGCCTTTGATGCCTTGCCCTTCTATCACATGATTGACCCATGTTATCTTTTGCATTGAGCCTACATTGAAACGTTTGCTTTGCAATCACACTCCTACCTTTACATCCTTATGCTTATGACAATCAAAGTATTTGAAAATCGTATATATGATTATATTTTGAGATATTTTTGCTTCTTCCTTAAATGTGTTCAAGGGTGAACTGTTATGGAATTTCTTTCATTTTGTATCAATTTTCGAGGGCGAAAATTTTTATAAGATGGGTAGAATGTAAGACCCAGAATCTTTGAAAAGTCTTTTTATGATTAAGTCTCAAATCATATAATTATTTATAGCCTTAATTTCAGAGATTATTTTATTATAGATAATTAAGGCAAGTTTTGATTTATTGGATTTGAGATAAGTTGTAATTATTATCCAATTTTATAATTATTGGATTATTTTCTATATTTAAAGTATAAGGTTGATAGTTATGAAATAATATGGATTTTACATGATTTTGATTAAATGAGTAATATTTTAAATATTATTACTGCTATTTTGGAAAATGAAGAAATTAAGTATATTATTTCTAATTTTTGGATTTGGGCATTTTATTGAAAATAATTTGTGAAATTGATGAGCAAATAGTATTTTTTATGTACAAATAGTGATGGATTTAATTTGGGTTTCAAAAACTATATTATTTCCAATTTTATCTAAAATTACTAAAATGCCCCTAACCCTAATTTTTGAAAGAGAAGCCCTAACTCTGAAAACCCTACCCGGTTCCCTTTCAACCACACCAGCACCCTAACAGCAGCAGAAACTGCAAACAAAATGAAAGCAAAAGAAAGAAAGGGCTAGAAAGAAATGGGGGAAAAGCAGAGGGAGGCAGGGGAGGAAGAGAGGCACGGCTAGCAACGGTGGGCATCGCCGTCGCCGCCGAGTTGCCAGCCGCCGCCGCCATGGCGCACCGAAAGAAGAACGGGAGTGAGGGAGCTTAGCCGCGGGAAGAGGAGGCGCGGGTCTGACCCGTCGCCACAGATCCGCCCGTCTCGACCCGTCATCGTCGCGAGGAGGAGAAGTCCCCGTCGCCGTTCCGTGTGGCCGCGCCGTCTTCGCTGTTCTCGGAGATCCACGAACAGAGGGCACCCGCGCGGGGGTGGAGGACGGCGCTGCTATCACCGCCGTTAGAGCCGCCGCCATCGTGCCTTGTCTCGCCACTGTCGACCTCGTTGCAGTCCACTGCCGCCGGAGCTCATGTCGCCGCCGTTGAGCACCATGAAGAACAGAAAGCGTGCTCGACGAGTGAGAAGGGGTTGAGGCTGGGTTTTGTCGCTGTATTGCTACCTCTACCGTGCCCTGCTGAGGCTTCTGGAGACGCTGCCACCACTGACGGAACGGGCTGGAGCTCGTCGCAAAAAGAGAGAGGCTAGGGTTGGCACCGTCTTGCCTGGTAAGAACCCGCAACTGCTGCTGCTCCTGCATTGTTCTACTTTGTTCTGCTCTTTGTTAAATGGTTGTTCTTGGTGCCTTCCTGTCTGCCAGGGTTGTTTCCATCGATTTGGAGTTGCCATAAAAGTGGTTGTTTCACTTTTAGTATTCATCCTTCTGTGTTTGGAGTTGCTGTGAGTTGGGGCCACTGGAAAAGTGAGGCTGTTGCCGGAACCACCACCGGGATTGCCGCTATATGGTTCAGTCACTTCTTCCTATTTGCGGTAAGTGTTTACGTTCCGGTAACCCCTTTAGTCACTGTCCTGTATACATTGAGGTGTTGTGGCATTCAATATTATGAGAGTTAATCTCAATTGTTATATGTCGCGATTAGAGTTGCTGGGGTTGCTACAAAAGTGGCTTGGAGCTGAGGTTTTGGTTGCCGGTGATTTCGGGATGAGGCGAAAAGGACTCTGTGAGACGTTTGGGTTATGGAATTTTTGTTTTGAGTTAGGGGCGCTTTCCAAAAACTATGTTTTATGTATTGGAATTATTACATATGGATACTGATGTGAGATATTGTGTATTTAGTGATTGTATCTGCCTTATGTATTATTTGATTGACTTGAATGATTATGGATGTTGGTTTAGCTGAATTGTTGTGCGGCTTGTAAAATGTAATGTTTGAAGTTGATTCTTAAAAGATTTGAATCTGAGTTTAATCCGTTGAGGATTGATTTGATTTGAGTTAATTATTTTGATGATTTGAAAAGCCGAATGCACTTTTGAATTCAGTATGGTTTACTTTAATTGACTTGGTTTGGACAAATGATTTATTACTGAGCTGTTTCTTTAAGGCTTTGGGAATGAGTTAAAACGGTTGATATTGAGTTGATTTTTAAATGATTTCCTTGAGATACGCCACTGAGGTGATTGTTGGATTTAGCTTGCTTAAAATTGATTTCTGGTTTTGAGCTGTTGAAAAGGAATGAGAAATGGTTTAGTTGGGACCCGAACCGGGTGGCAAAAGTCCAAGTTTTAGGGGAGGTGCTGCCGAAATTTCTACAAAACTCCTACACTTGTTTATAAAGTTATTTAAAAAGGGTTGGATTTGAGAAATTGTATTATTTGATTTATTAAGAGAATATTTATGTTTTCAAGCTTAATTTATTTACTGAACTTTATGCGTTGAGTTCGGCTGATTTAGAAATGAACTATTTATACAGTTTGAATCACTGAAGGAAAGAATGATGCCCTAATATTGATTTCAATATAAAAATGAGCTTTTAGTGATTTTAAAGGAATGTATACTTTTGATTGATTAATCAAGGTTGAGGCATTTTGGAAGAGTTAGAAAAATGGGTTCTAAAAAGAAACCTGAAAGTGGTTTGATTCAAATGAACCGGTTCCGTTTCAAATGAGTTGATTTTTGGACCGGGTTGGAACTTGTGATTTTGTATGGCCGGTTTTATAGTAAATTCAGTTTTATTTACTTGAACCGAGAAATCTATGATTTTAAGAGTTTCAATGAATTTTAAGGAATTGATATAGGTTGACCTTCCCTAAAGACTTGGGACTCTGCCGAGAAACTTTTGATATAAAATCCCATTGTTGGATGGGTGATTTTGAATGCTTTGAAATAATCCTTAACTTGCCATGGTTTGGAAGTTTGGAAAGAGAATGCCGAGAGTGGCTCTGTTTTAAAAAGGGAACTCACTTTGAGTAAATTTGGCTTATGAGCCTGAGATGATTTGAGAAATGAGATTTCTAAAAGCCAAGGCTAAAAAGAGTCGAAACTTGATTTCAAAGTGAAATGAATTGAGAAAATGATTTATGGCTTAAATGCCGATTTCATAAATTTGATGATTTTGAATGTGGAAGTGCTGTTTTGTTGAGAGCCGGATTGGCTGTGTATGTTTATACATATTGATTGGTTCTGGATTGAACCGTGAGCCGGAATGGCTGTGTATGATATGAATATTGGCTGGTTCTGGAATGAACCGTGAGCCGGATGGCTGAGATGGATGGTGATCCATGGATGAGATTGAATGCATGTTTATGCTGAATCACTGATAAATGTGAATGTTGCACTTCCACTATCTGAGATACGGGTTTCCCTGGGTAGTAGCAGTGGCTAGCCACCATGTGCTCCAGGTTGAGACTTGATACTCTGTTGACCCTATGTCGTAAGTGTGGCCGGGCACTGTGAAAGTCCCGGATGAACTCGCCCCCGAAATATTCACCAGTGAGGGTGATGAATATGGATCATGTTTATGATCAAGTTTATAATGAGTATAACTCGAGTTGGGGATGCGCAACAGAGGGACAGTCCAATGGTTAGCTACCAGGACTTGTCGGGTTGGCTCTATAACCGACAGATGATATCATCAGCCACTAGGGACAGGCATGCATCATATGCATCTATGTGACATTGTTTGGGTGTGCATATTGTACTTGGTTTGCCTATGTGATTAATTGCTAATTGTCCTACTTGCGATAACTGTTTGTTTGTGCTTGCATCTTCCTATCTGTGTTTGCAACTGGGACTCTGTTGGATTGTGGTGATTTGGTTGAAGGTTAGATGGTTTGGGCCTAGGGCCATGATTGGATTGTTTGGGCCTAGGGCCGTGGTTGGAATGAGATGAACTGATGGTTGATTCCGGTTTTGTGTTTCTGGTTTGGAATAAAATATGAAAAGCTATTTTGGTCCCGCATAGATAAACCGTTTTGAAAGGCTTTTGAGTTTTTGAGAATTGAATGGTTCCTCTTTCAGAAAAGATTTCTGACTTTACTTTTATTGTAAACTGTTGTTTTTGAAAAGAGGCATAGGACGGTTATTAATCACTGGTACGGTTTATCTTCATGTATCCTATTACAGTAATTCCCAAAAACCCTCTACTGAGAACCCTTTCGAGGATGATGTTCTCACCCCCTACATTTTTCCCCTTTCAGGAATTGGGCGCAGAAGTTATGAAGAGTTTAATTATTTGTTATTGAGATGCTCTGTATTGCTTTAGATTATTATTTTGTACCCTCGCTCTTATCTTGATATATTCTATAAGAGGGATAGGAATTGTATTGGTTAATGTTTGTAATATTGCTTATATATATGTATGTATATATATATGGATGTATCTTTAAGAGTTTTTGTAAGTTGTATGGTTTCTATGGATGTATGTTATCGAACGAAAGTATTTTTGGGAACGGTATTTGTGGTAAAAAGTTTTAAACAGGCTCATATTTTAATATTAAATAGTATAAGTGTCGTCGTAATGTCCGAGCTATCAGAGTTGCGCAGCCGGAAGCGTGAGCTTTGGTAGTTAGGGTGTTACAGAATGCAAGGCCATTAACATGACTCACATGGCCGAACTAGGAGAGGAGAGAGAGGCAGTGAACGCCACTGAGAAAGACCTCAATGGACGTCCACTGGCCTCCAATGAGTTCCCTAATGAGAAACCATGGGAATCTCAGGCTCACACTGAGACCATAGAGATTCCATTGGATTTACTTCTGCCATTCATGAGCTCTGATGAGTATTCTTCCTCTGAAGAGGATGAGTATGTCACTGAAGAGCAAGTTGCTAAGTACCTTGGAGCAATCATGAAGCTAAATGACAAGTTATTTGGTAATGAGACTTGGGAGGATGAACCCCCTTTGCTCACCAAAGAACTGGATGACTTGACTAGGCAGAGATTACCTCAAAAGAGACAGGATCCTGGAAAGTTTTCAATACCTTGTACCATAGGCACCATGACCTTTAAGAAAGCTCTGTGTGACCTAGGGTCAAGCATAAACCTCATGTCTCTCTCTGTAATGGAGAAGCTAGGGATCTTTGAGGTACAAGCTGCAAGAATCTCACTAGAGATGGCAGACAATTCAAGAAAACAAGCTTATGGACTTGTAGAGGATGTTCTGGTAAAGATTGAAGACCATTACATCCCTGCTAATTTCATAGTCCTAGAGATTGGGAAGTGCATGGATGAATCCATCATCCTTGGCAGACCCTTCTTAGCCACAGCAAAGGCTGTGATTGATGTGGACAGAGGAGAATTGATCATTCAAGTGAATGAAGAATCCTTTGTGTTTAAGGCTCAAGGATATCCCTCTGTCACCATGGAGAAGAAGCATGAAGAGCTTCTCTTAAAACAGAGTCAAACAGAGCCCCCACAGTCAAACTCTAAGTTTGGTGTTGGGAGGCCACAACCAAATTCTAAGTTTGGTGTTGAACCCCCACATTCAAACTCTAAGTTTGGTGTTGGGAGGTTCCAACAGTGCTCTGAGCATTTGTGAGGCTCCATGAGAGCCCACTGTCAAGCTACTGACATTAAAGAAGCGCTTGTTGGGAGGCAACCCAATGTTAAGTTTAATTTATTTTCCTTTGTTATTTCATGTTTTCTGTAGGTTGATGATCATGGGAAGTCACAAAATCAATTGAAAAAGAAAAACAGAATGAAAAATAGGAAGAAAAACAGCACACCCTTGAGGAAGATCTTACTGGCGTTTAAACGCCAGTAAGGGCAGCAAATGGGCGTTTAACGCCCAGTCTGGCACCATTCCGGGCGTTTAACACCAGAAAGGGGCACCAGACTGGCGTTAAACGCCAGGAAAGGGCAAGAAGCTGGCGTTAAACGCCAGAAATGGGCACCAGCCCGGCGTTTAGTGCCAGAATTGGCATAAAGAGCATTTTTGCTCGCCACTTGGTGCAGGGATGACTTTTCCTTGACACCTCAGGATCTGTGGACCCCATAGGATCCCCACCTACCCCACCACCCTCTCTCTTCTTCTTCACCCATTCACCAATCACCTCAACACCTCTTCCCTAAAAACCCCTCACCTATTAAATCCCACTATTCTCTTCACCACTCACATCCATCCATCATAAAACCCCACCTACCTCACCATTCAAATTCAAACCACTTTCCCTCCCAAGCCCACCCTCCCATAGCCGAACCCTACCCCTCTCTCCACCCCTATATAAACCCATCTTCACTCCTCCATTTTCACACACCCTAAACACTACTTCTCCCCCTTTGGCCGAACCACAAAGCCATCTCCATCTCCTCTATTTCTTCTCCTTCTACTCTCTTCTATCTTCTTTTGCTCGAGGACGAGCAAACCTTCTAAGTTTGGTGTGGTAAAAGCATTGCTTTTTGTTTTTCCATAACCATTTATGGCATCCAAGGCCGGAGAAACCTCTAGAAAGAGGAAAGGGAAGGCAAAAGCTTCCACCTCCGAGTCATGGGAGTGGAGAGATTCATCTCAAGGGTGTATCAAGACCACTTCTATGAAGTTGTGGCCTTGAAGAAGGTGTTCCCCGAGGTCCCTTTCAAACACAAAAAGAGTGAATATCCAGAGATCCGACATGAGATCCGAAGAAGAGGTTGGGAAGTTCTTACCAACCCCATTCAACAAGTCGGAATCTTAATGGTTCAAGAGTTCTATGCCAATGCATGGATCACCAAGAGCCATGGTCAAAGTGTGAACCCGAACCCAAAGAATTGGCTTACAATGGTTCGGGGGAAATGCTTAGATTTTAGTCCGAAAAATGTAAGGTTGGCATTCAACTTGCCCATGATGCAAGGAGATGAACACCCTTACACTAGAATGGTCAACTTTGATCAAAGGTTGGACCAAGTCCTCACAGACATTTGTGAAGAGGGCGCTCAATGGAAGAGAGATTCAAGAGGAAAGCCGGTTCAACTAAGAAGGCATGACCTCAAGCCTGTGGCTAGGGGATGGTTGGAGTTTATCCAATGCTCAATCATTCCCACTAGCAACCGGTCCGAAGTTACTATAGACCGGGCCATCATGATTCATAGCATCATGATTGGAGAGGAAGTAGAAGTTCATGAGGTTATAGCCCAAGAACTTTATAAGGTGGCGGACAAGTCCTCTACCTTAGCAAGATTAGCCTTTCCTCATCTCATTTGTCACCTCTGTTATTCAGTTGGAATTGACATAGAGGGAGACATCCCCATTGATGAGGACAAGCCCATCACTAAGAAAAGGATGTAGCAAACAAGAGATCCCACTCATCATGAAATCCCTGAGATACCTCAAGGGATGCACTTTCCTCGACAAAACTATTGGGAGCAAATCAACACCTCCCTAGGAGAATTGAGTTCCAACATGGGACAACTAAGGGTGGAGCACCAAGAACATTCCATCCTCCTCCATGAAATTAGAGAAGATCAAAGAATCATGAGAGAGGAGCAACAAAGACAAGGAAGAGACATTGAGGAGCTCAAGCACTCGATAAGATCTTCAAGAGGAAGAACAAGCCGCCATCACTAAGGTGGACCCGTTCTTTAATTTCCTTGTTCTTTATTTTCCTGTTTTTTGAAATTTATGCTTATGTTTATCTATGTTTGTGTCTCATGATCATTAGTGTCTTAGTGTCTATGCCTTAAAGTTATGAATGTCCTATGATTCTATCACCTTTCTTGAATGAAAAATGTTCTTAATTGAAAAAGAGAAGAATTGCATGAATTTTGAATTTTATAATAGATTAATTATTTTGATGTGGTGGCAATACTTTTGTTTTCTGAATGTATGCTTAAACAGTGCATATGTATTTTGAATTTGTTGTTCATGAATGGTTGGCTCTTGAAAGAATGATGAAAAAGGAGACATGTTACTGAGGATCTGAAAAATCATAAAAATCATTCTTGAAGCAAGAAAAAGCAGTGAACATTAAAAAAAAGAAGAGAAAAACGAAAAAAAAGAAAAAAAGAAAAAGAAAAAGAAAAAGATAAAAAAATAATAAAGTTGTGATCCAAGGCAAAAAGAGTGTGCTTAAGAACCCTGGACACCTCTAATTGGGGACTCTAGCAAAGCTGAGTCACAATCTGAAAAGGTGATGAGCGGATATTTTATACGCTTTTTGGGGGTAATTTCATGTAGATTTTAGCATGTTTTAATTAGTTTTTAATAGAATTTTATTAGTTTTTAAGCAAAAATCATATTTCTGGACTTTACTATGAGTTTGTGTGTTTTTCTGTGATTTCAGGTATTTTCTGGCTGAAATTGAGGGAGCTGAGCAAAAATCTGAGTTAGGCTGAAAAAGGACTGCTGATGCTGTTGGATCCTGACCTCCCTGCACTCGAAATGAATTTTCTGGAGCTATAGGAGTCCAATTGGCGCGCTCTCAATGGCGTTGGAACGTAGACATCCTGGGCTTTCCAGCAATATATAATAGTCCATACTTTGCGCGAAGATAGACGACGTAACTTGGCGTTGAACGCCAAGTACATGCTGCTGTCTGGAGTTAAACGCCAGAAACACGTCATGATCCGGAGTTGAACGCCCAAAACACGTCATAACTTGGAGTTCAACTCCAAGAAAAGCCTCTACTCGTGGATAGCTCTAGTCTCAGCCCCATCACACACCAAGTGGGCCCCAGAAGTGGATTTCTGCACCAATTATCTTAGTTTACTCATATTCTGTAAACCTAGGTTACTAGTTTATTATTCAAACAACTTTTAGAGAATTATTTTGTACCTCATGACATTTTCAGATCTAAATTACATACTTTTTGACGGCATGAATCTCTAAACTCCATTGTTGGGGGTGAGGAGCTCTGCAGCGTCTCGATGAATTAATATAATTCCTTTGTTTTTCATTCAAACACGCTTGTTCTTATCTAAGATGTTCATTCGCGCTTAATTATGGAGAAGGTGATGATCCGTGACACTCATCACCTTCCTCAATCCATGAACGTGTGCCTGACAACCACCTCCGTTCTACATCAGATTGAATGAGTATCTCTTAGATTCATTACTCAGAATCTTCGTGGTATAAGCCGGATTGATGGCGGCATTCATGAGAATCCGGAAAGTCTAAACCTTGTCTGTGGTATTCCGAGTAGGATTCTGGGATTGAATGACTGTGACGAGCTTCAAACTCCTGAAGGCTGGGCGTTAGTGACAGACGCAAAAGAATCAATGGATTCTATTCCAACCTGATTGAGAACCGACAGATGATTAGCCGTGCTGTGACAGAGCATAGGAACGTTTTCACTGAGAGGATGGGAAGTAGCCATTGACAACGGTGACACCCTACAGAGAGCTTGCCATGGAAGGGATCTTGCGTGTGGAAAAGGATTTCAAGGAAGAGTTGAAGTTCAGAGGACAAAGCATCTCCGAAACTCCAACATATTTCTCATTACTGCACAACAAGTAACGCTTTTATTCTCTTTTATTTTTCCAATCTAATAATTCCAACTGATAATTTTAATTAATATCCTGACTAAGAATAATAAGATAAACATAGCTTGCTTCAAACCAATAATCTCCGTGGGATCGACCCTTACTCACGTAAGGTATTACTTGGACGACCCAGTGCACTTGCTGGTTAGTTGTGCGAATCACAAATTCGTGCACCAAAAGGTTCACCCAATTATGTGTCTGTGGCATATATGTATCCGGTGGTAATACTGGAAGAAAGAGTGCTTTGGGCCACGGTCAAGACTCATAAAGTAGCTGTGTTCAAGAATCATCATACTTAACTAGGAGAATCAATAACACTATCTGGATTCTGAGTTCCTATAGAAGCCAATCATTCTGAATTTCAAAGGATAGAGTGAGATGCCAAAACTGTTCAGAGGCAAAAAGCTAAAAGCCCCGCTCATCTAATTAATACTGATCTTCATAGATGTTTTTGGAATTTATTTCATATTCTCTTCTCTTTATCTTATTTGATTTTCATCTGCTTGGGGACAAGCAACAATTTAAGTTTGGTGTTGTGATGAGCGGATAATTTATACGCTTTTTGGCATTGTTTTTAGTATGTTTTTAGTATGTTTTAGTTAGTTTTTAGTATTTTTTATTAGTTTTTAGTTAAAATTCACTTTTCTGGACTTTACTATGAGTTTGTATGTTTTTCTGGGATTTTAGGTATTTTCTGGCTGAAATTGAGGGACCTGAGCAAAAATCTGATTCAGAGGCTGAAAAGGACTGCAGATGCTGTTGGATTCTGACCTCCCTGCACTCGAAGTGGATTTTCTGGAGCTACAGAAGCCCAATTGGCGCGCTCTCAACGACGTTGGAAAGTGGACATCCTGGGCTTTCCAGCAATGTATAATAGTCCATACTTTGCCCGAGATTTGATGGCCCAAACTGGCGTTCCAAATCAGCTCAAAACTGCCCGGCGTTAAACGCCGGAACTGGCACAAGAATGGGAGTTAAACGCCCAAACTGGCACAAAAGCTGGCGTTTAACTCCAAGAAAAGTCTCTACACATGAAAGCTTCAATACTCAGCCCAAGCACACACCAAGTAGGCCCGGAAGTGGATTTTTATGTCATTTACTCATTTCTGTAAACCTTAGGCTACTAGTTCTCTACAAATAGGACCTTTTGCTATTGTATTTGATATCTGGAGATCTTTGAATCTTTTGATCACATTTTGGGGGCTGGCCTCACGGCCATGCCTAGACCTTGTTCTTATGTATTTTCAACGGTGGAGTTTTGATGAGCGGATAATTTATACGCTTTTTGGCATTGTTTTTAGTATGTTTTTAGTGTATTTTAGTTAGTTTTTATTATATTTTTATTAGTTTTTAGTTAAAATTCACTTTTCTGGGCTTTACTATGAGTTTGTGTATTTTTCTGTGATTTCAGGTATTTTCTGGCTGAAATTGAGGGTACTGAGCAAAAATCTGATTCAGAGGCTGAAAAGGACTGCAGATGCTGTTGGATTCTGACCTCCCTGCACTAAAAGTGGCTTTTCTGGAGCTACAGAAGCCCAATTGACGCGCTCTTAATGGCGTTGGAAAGTAGACATCCTGGGCTTTCCAGCAATGTATAATAGTCCATACTTTGCCCGAGATTTGATGGCCCAAACTGGCGTTAAAAATCAGCATCAGAATTCCTGGCGTTTAACGCCGGAACTGGCATAAGAATTGGAGTTAAACGCCCAAATTGGCATAAAAGCTGGTGTTTAACTCCAGAAAAAGTCTCTACACATAAAAGCTTCAATGCTCAGCCCAAGCACACGCCAAGTGGACCCCAGAAGTGGATTTTTACGTCATTTACTCATTTCTATATACCCTAGGTTACTAGTTCACTATTAATAGGATCTTTTGACATGGTATCTGTACCTCATGACACTTTACACGTTTCTCATTGTATCTTCTACAGCATGAGTCTCTAAACCCCATGGTTGGGGGTGAGGAGCTCTGCTGTGTCTTGATGGATTAATGCAATTATTACTGTTTTTCATTCAATCATGCTTGCTTCCATTCTAAGATATCACTTGTTCTTAAACCTGATGAATGTGATGATCCGTGACACTCATCATCATTCTCAACTATGAACGTGTACCTGACAACCACCTCCGTTCTACCTTAGATTGAGTAGATATCTCTTGGATTCTTTAATCGGAATCTTCGTGGTATAAGCTAGAATTGATGGCGGCATTCAAGAGAATCCGGAAGGTCTAAACCTTGTCTGTGGTATTCTGAGTAGAATTCAAGGATTGAATGACTGTGACGAGCTTCAAACTCCTGAGGGCTGGGCATTAGTGACAGACGCAAAAGAATCACTGGATTCTATTCCAACCCGATTGAGAACCGACAGATGATTAGCCGTGCTGTGACAGAGCGCGTTGAACATTTTCACTTAGAGGATGGGAGGTAGCCATTGACAACGGTGAAACCCTACATACAGCTTGCCATGGAAGGATCCTTGCGTGTTTGAAGAAGAAGACAGTAGGAAAGCAGAGGTTCAGAAGATAGAGCATCTCCAAAACCTCAACATACTCTCCATTACTGTAAAACAAGTACTTATTTCATGTTCTTTTGCTTTTCACAATCAATCCTGATAATTTTTGATATCCTGACTAAGAGTTACAAGATAACCATAGCTTGCTTCAAGCCGACAATCTCCGTGGGATCGACCCTTACTCATGTAAGGTATTACTTGGACGACCCAGTGCACTTGCTGGTTAGTTGTGCGGGATTGCGAAAGTGTGATTGCAATTTCGTGCACCAAATTTTTGGCGCCGTTGCCGGGGATTGTTCGAGTTTGGACAACTGACAGTTTATCTTGTTGCTTAGATTAGGACTGTTTTATTTTTGTTGGTTTAGAGTCTTTTATTTGATTTTAGTTTCATATTTTAAGTTTGGTGTCTTCCTTGTGTTTTCCTTTAAGTTTTCGAAAATTTGTGTTTGATTTTCTAAAAATTTTAAGTTTGGTGTCTTTTGTGCTTTTATTCACTTAAAAATTTTTCAAAAATTTGTTCTTGGTGTTCATCTTGACCTTAAAAGTGTTCTTGGTGTTCATCTTGACATTCAAAGTTTTCTTGTTTGTTCTCTTTGTTTTTATCTAAAATTTTTAAGTTTAGTGTCTTTTTGTTGTTTTTCTCTTTCCTCATTAAAATTTAAAAATAAAAAAAAGATCCTTTCCTTATTTTACTCATAATTTTCGAAATTTTGCATTAATTTAGACAAAGATTTTCAAAATCATATCTTTTTTTTTAGTCAAGTCAAAATTCTAATCTCAAAAATTGATCTTTTCAAATCTTTTTCAAAAATCAAATCCCTTTAATTGCAATCATATTTTCAATCATATCTTTTTAATTGCTAATTCCAAAATCTTTTTAATTAACTAATTGATTTAGTTTTCAATTTGCTTTGATCTTATTTTCTTTTAGTTTTCGAAATTTTATTTATTTTCCATTTATTTTATTTTATTTTTTTTCTTTTGGTCACTTTTAATAAAAAAAAATAAAATAAAATAAAATAATAATATCCGCATCATCTCCCTTTCTCCATCATGGATCTAAGTGGAATTGAGCAGTCCAGAAGGACTCTGGGGTCATATGCTAACCCCATTACAGCTGCATATGGGAGTAGCATCTGTATACCTCCCATTAAAGCAAGCAGCTTTGAGCTAAATCCTCAACTCATTATCATGGTGCAGCAAAATTGCCAGTATTCCGGTCTTTCACAGGAAGAACCTACTGAGTTTCTGGCACAATTCTTACAAATTGCTGACACAGTACGTGATAAAGAGGTGGATCAGCAGACTATTGCTGTTTCCATTTGCTGTAAAAGATCAAGCTAAGAGGTGGTTGAATAACCAACCTACAGCAAGCATAAAGACATGGAAACAGTTATCAGACAAATTCCTGAATCAATTTTACCCTCCAAAAAGGATGACACAGCTAAGGCTGGACATCCAAGGCTTTAAACAAGAGGATAATGAATCCATTTATAATGCCTGGGAGAGGTATATAGGTATGCTAAGAAAATGCCCCTCTGAAATGTTTTCAGAGTGGGTACAGTTAGACATCTTCTACTATGGACTTGCAGAAAAAGCTCAGATGTCTCTAGACCACTCAGCAGGTGGATCTATACATATGAGGAAGACGATTGAGGAGGCTCAAGAGCTTATAGATACTGTTGCTAGAAATCAACATTTGTACTCTAGCAATGAGTTCTCCACAAAAGAAGAAGTTATGGCAGTAGCCACTGATCCTAATCCTCAAGAACAGATGATTGAGCTTAATCAGCAATTACTCCTTATGACAAAACAATTAGCAGAATTTAAAGAGATGCTCCAAGACACTAAAAATGCTAACAAGAATATGGAAGCACAATTGAATCAGACATGACAGCAACTATCTAAACAGATAACAGAAGAATGCCAAGCTGTTAAATTAAGGAGTGAGAAGACATTGAATGTATCAACTCAAAGCAGCAGAAAGCTAAGAAAGGAACAACTGACAGAGGATGACCAACCAACTACCCAAAATCCCTCTGAGGACAGTAAGAGCCCAGAGAGGAATGATTCTGGCGTTCAAACGCCAGAAAAGGGTAAGAAAGTGGCGTTAAACGCCCAATGGGTAGCCACTTCTTTTGCACGAAATTGTGATCACTACTTTTCACAACTTAAATAATCCCCGGTAATGAATCCAAAAACTTGGTGCTCAATACCATGGCATAAACACAACTTCGCACAACTAACCAGCAAGTGCACTGGGTCGTCCAAGTAATAAACCTTACGCGAGTAAGGGTTGATCCCACGGAGATTGTTGGTATGAAGCAAGCTATGGTCACCTTGTAAATCTTAGTCAGGAAGATTCAACTGGTTATGGATGATATATGAATAACGCATAGAATAAAGATAGAGATACTTATGTAATTCATTGGTGAGAACTTCAGATAAGCGAATGGAGATGTTTTGTCCCTTCTGTCTCTCTGCTTTCCTACTGTCTTCATCCAATCCTTCTTACTCCTTTCTATGGCAAGCTGTATGTTGGGCATCACCGTTGTCAGTGGCTACAGTCCCGTCCTCTCAGTGAAAATATTCAACGCACCCTGTCACGGCACGGCTATTCATCTGTCGGTCCTCAATCAGATTGGAGTAGAATCCATTGATTCTTTTGCGTCTGTCACTAACGCCCAGCCTTCAGGAGTTTGAAGCTCGTCACAGTTATTCAATCATTGAATCCTACTCAGAATAGCACAGACAAGGTTTAGACCTTCCGAATTCTCTTGAATGCCGCCATCAATTCTAGCTTATACCACGAAGATTCCGATTAAAGAATCCAAGAGATAAACATTCAAGCCTTGTTTGCTTGTAGAACGGGAGTGGTTGTCAGGCACGCGTTCATACGTGAGAATGATGATGAGCGTCACATAATCATCACATTCATCAAGTTCTTGAGTGCGAATGAATATCTTGGAATAAGAACAAGCTGAATTGAATAGAAGAACAATAGTAATTGCATTAATACTCGAGGTACAGCAGAGCTCCACACCTTAATCTATGGTGTGTAAAAACTCCACCGTTGAAAATACATAAGAACAAGGTCTAGGCATGGCCGAATGGCCAGCCTCCCAATACATGATCAAAAGACTCAAAATGATCAAGGATCCAAAGATTCAAAGATCTAAAGATGATCAAAGAACCAAGGATGAAAATACAATAGCAAAAGGTCTTATTTATAAAGAACTAGTAGCCTAAGGTTTACAGAAATGAGTAAATGACAGAAAAATCCACTTCCGGGACCACTTGGTGTGTGCTTGGGCTGAGCATTGAAGCATTTTTGTGTAGAGACTCTTCTTGGAGATAAACGCCAGCTTTTGTGCCAGTTTGGGCGTTTAACTCCCATTCTTGTGCCAGTTCCGGCGTTTAACGCCGGGCAGTTTTGAGCTGATTTGGTATGTTTTTAGTATGTTTTAGTTAGTTTTTATTATATTTTTATTAGTTTTTAGTTAAAATTCACTTTTCTGGACTTTACTATGAGTTTGTGTGTTTTTCTGTGATTTCAGGTATTTTCTGGCTGAAATTGAGGGACCTGAACAAAAATCTGATTCAGAGACTGAAAAGGATTGCAGATGCTGTTGGATTCTGACCTCCCTGCACTCGAAGTAGATTTTCTGGAGCTACAGAAGCCCAATTGGCGCTCTCTCAACGGCGTTGGAAAGTAAACATCCTGGGCTTTCCAGCAATGTATAATAGTCCATACTTTTCCCGAGATTTGATGGCCCAAACGGGCGTTTTAAATCAGCTCAAAACTGCCCAGCGTTAAACGCCGGAACTGGCACAAGAATGGGAGTTAAACGCCCAAACTGGCACAAAAGCTGGCGTTTAACTCCAACAAGAGTCTCTACATGAAAATGCTTCAATGCTCAGCCCAAGCACACACCAAGTGGGCCCGGAAGTAGATTTTTCTGTCATTTACTCATTTCTGTAAACCCTAGGCTACTAGTTCTCTATAAGTAGGACCTTTTGCTATTGTATTTTCATCCTTGGATCTTTAATCATCTTTAGATCTTTGAATCTTTGGATCCTTGATCATTTTGAGTCTTTTGATCATGTATTGGGAGGCTGGCCATTCGGCCATGCCTAGACCTTGTTCTTATGTATTTTCAACGGTGGAGTTTCTACACAACATAGATTAAGGTGTGGAGCTCTGCTGTACCTCGAGTATTAATGCAATTACTATTGTTCTTCTATTCAATTCAGCTTGTTCTTATTCCAAGATATTCATTCGCACTCAAGAACTTGATGAATGTGATGATTATCTCTTGGACTCCTTATTCGGAATCTTCGTGGTATAAGCTAGAATTGATGGCGGCATTCAAGAGAATCCGGAAGGCTGATGAGCGGATAATTTGTACGCTTTTTGGCATTGTTTTTAGTATGTTTTTAGTAGTTTTAGTGGAGTTCTTAGTATATTTTTATTAGTTTTTAGTTAAAATTCACTTTTCTGGACTTTACTATGAGTTTGTGTGTTTTTCTGTGATTTCAGGTATTTTCTGGCTGAAATTGAGGGACCTGAGCAAAAATCTGATTCAGAGACTGAAAAGGACTGCAGATGCTGTTGGATTCTGACCTCCCTGCACTCGAAGTGGATTTTCTGGAGCTACAGAAGCCCAATTGGCGCGCTCTCAACGGCGTTAGAAAGTAGACATCCTGGGCTTTCCAGCAATATATGATAGTCCATACTTTGCCCAAGATTTGATGGCCCAAACTGGCGTTCAAAGTCACCTCAAGAAATCCCAGCGTTAAACGCTGGAACTGGCACCCAAATGGGAGTTAAACGCCCAAACTGGCATAAAAGCTGGCGTTTAACTCCAAGAAGAGTCTCTACACGAAATTGCTTCATTACTCTGCCAAAGCACACACCAAGTGGGCCCGGAAGTGGATTTTTATGTCATTTACTCATCTCTGTACACCTTAGGCTACTAGTTTTCTATAAGAAGGACCTTTTACTATTGTATTAGAGAGCTTTTGATCATGTTTTGATGATTGAACCCTCTTTGGGAGGCTGGCCATTCGGCCATGCCTAGACTTTTGTTCTTATGTATTTTCAACGGTGGAGTTTCTACACACCATAGATTAAGGTGTGGAGCTCTGCTGTACCTCGAGTATTAATGCAATTACTATTGTTCTTCCATTCAATTCCGCTTGTTCTTTGTCCAAGATATCACTTGTTCTTCAACTTGATGAATGTGATGATCCGTGACACTCATCATCATTCTCACTCATGAACAAGGTGACTGACAACCATTCTTGTTCTACAAGCAATCAAAGCTCTAGTGAATATCTCTTGGATTCCTGATAACACGATGCATGGTTGATCGCCTGACAACCGAGTGCTCGCCTGACAAACGAGCCAGCCATTCCGTGAGATCAGAGTCTTCGTGGTATAGGCGAGAACTGATGGTGGCATTCAAGAGAATCCGGAAGGTCTAACCTTGTCTATGGTATTCTGAGTAGGATTCAATGACTGAATGACTGTGACGTGCTTCAAACTCCTGAGGGCGGGGCGTTAGTGACAGACGCAAAAGAATCACTGGATTCTATTCCGGCCTGATTGAGAACCGACAGATGGATAGCCGTGCCGTGACAGGGTGCGTTGAACATTTCCAATGAGAGGATGGGAGGTAGCCACTGACAACGGTGAAACCCTTGCATAAGCTTGCCATGGAAAGGAGTAAGAAGGATTGGATGAAGACAGTAGGAAAGCAGAGAGACGGAAGGGAAGGCATCTTCATGCACTTATCTGAAGCTCTCACCAATGATATACATAAGTATCTCTATCTTTATCTTTTATGTTATTTTCGTTCATCACCATATACATTTGAGTTTGCCTGACTAAGATTTACAAGATGACCATAGCTTGCTTCATAGCAACAATCTCCGTGGGATCGACCCTTACTCACGTAAGGTATTACTTGGACGACCCAGTGCACTTGCTGGTTAGTTGTGCGAAGTTGTGTAATGCCATGGAATTGAACCACCAAGTTTTTGGAGTTCATGACCAGGGATTATGAGAGTTGTGAAAAGTATTGTTCACAATTTCGCGCACCAAGTTTTTGGCGCCGTTGCCGGGGATTGTTCAAGTTTTGAGCAAGCTTTTGGTAACAATGCCTGGGATTGTTCAGTTTGGACAACTGAAGGTTCATCTTGTTGCTTAGATTAGGTATTTTTTTTTTCGAAATTCTTGAAGATAAATTCTAGAGTTTCATGATGATTTGTTGAAATCTGGCTGGCTGAGAAGCCATGTCTAATTTCATTGGACCGAGGTTTCAACTTATCATCACAAGAGCTTGTTGATTTTTATCAATCTTGCTTTTGGAGCAGTGATCTGCTAAGGCTTGGCTGGCCTTTGGCCATGTCTAGTGTTTTGGACCGAAGCTTTCTTTGAAAGCTTGGCTGGCTGTGAAGCCATGTCTAATTCCTGGACCGGAGTCTTAGACTAGCATTGCACTGATTCCTGAATTCTCATTAAGAATTTTGATATCTTTTTTCCACTTAATTTTCGAAAAACACAAAAAAATTACAAAATCATAAAAACCAAAAATATTTGATGTTTCTTGCTTAAGTCTAGTGTCTCATCTTAAGTTTGGTGTCAATTGCATGCATTCATTCATGTGTCTTAAGGATCTTCAAGTAATTCTTGATGATTTCTTACTCTGATCTTTGAATTCTTTTGGCTTGAGTATTTATGTGTCTCATATAGTGTCAGTAGTATACAAACTGCTAAGTTTGGTGTCTTGCATGCATTGTTATTTGATTCTTGTTGCATTTTGATTTGTCCTTATTATTAAAAATCCAAAAATATTTTTAATTTGTGTCTTTTCAAGTCAATGATACAAAGAATTGAAGATTCAGAACATGCTGCAGAGGAATTATACAGAAAAAGCTGAGCATTCAAAAATGCCCAGTGAAGAAGACAGACTGGCGTTTAAACGCCAGCCAGGGTACCTGGTTGGGCGTTTAACGCCCAAAGAGGTAGCATTTTGGGTGTTAAACGCCAGAATGTATACCATTCTGGGCGTTTAACGCCAGGATGGTGCTAGGGGAAGATTTTGTTTTCAAATCAATTTTTTTTTCAAGTTTTCAAAGTTTTTCAAAATCAATCTTTTCAATCATATCTTTTCAATCACATGTTTTCAAAATCAATTTCTTTCCTTTTTCAAAAATACTTACTAACAATTAATGATTTGATTGAACATCTCAAATTTGTTGCCTTTTCTGTTGAGAAAGGTTTAATGTTTGAATCATATCTTTTCTTGTTAGGCAAGTTACTAATTTTCAAAATCAAATCTTTTAAAATTGTTTTCAAAACATATCTTTTTAAAATTGTTCTCAAATCATATCTTCTCAATCACATTTTTTTTAAAACCAATCATATCTTCTCAACCACATCTTTTTCAAAATAGTTTTTAATCAAATCTTTTTAATTTCTAATTTCAAAATCTTTTTCAAAAATCACTTGATTTCTTTTCCACTTTGAATTTTCGAAAATTATCAATCAATTTTTCAAAATGTTTTTAAAATCTTTTTAATTGAATTTTCGAAAATTCTCTTCCCTTCTTCCCACATCCTTCTATTTATGGAGTACTACTCCTTCTTAATGCACAATTCGAACTCTATCTAATCAAGTTCGAATTCTTCTACTTCCTTCTTCTATTTTTCGTTTCCTCTGACACCTCAAGGAATCTCTATACTGTGACATAGAGGATTCCACATTTTCTTTTTCTCTTCTCTTTCATATGAGCAGGAGCAGAGACAAAGGCATTCTTGTTGAAGCTGACCCTGAACCTGAAAGGACCTTGAAGAGAAAGCTAAGAGAAGCTAAAGCACAACTCTCTGTTGAGGACCTGACCGAATTCTTCAAAGAAGAAGAACACATGGCAGCCGAAAACAACAACAATGCCAACAATGCAAGGAAGGTGCTGGGTGACTTTACTGCACCTACTCCCGACTTCTATGGGAGAAGCATCTCTATCCCTGCCATTGGAGCAAACAACTTTGAGCTTAAGCCTCAATTAGTTTCTCTAATGCAACAATTGCAAGTTCCATGGACTTCCAATGGAAGATCCTCATCAGTTTTTAGCTGAGTTCTTGCAAATCTGTGACACAGTCAAGACTAATGGGGTTGACCCTGAGTCTATAGACTGATGCTATTCCCTTTTGCTGTAAGAGACAGAGCTAGAATATGGTTGGACTCACAACCTAAAGATAGCCTGGACTCTTGGGAAAAGCTAGTCAATGCCTTCTTGGCAAAGTTCTTTCCACCTCAAAAATGGAGTAAGCTTAGAGTGGAAGTCCAACCTTCAGACAGAAGGATGGAGAATCCCTCTATGAAGCTTGGGAAAGATACAAACAATTAATCAGAAAATGTCCTTCTGACATGCTTTCTGAAGGGAGCATCATAGGTATTTTCTATGATGGTCTCTCTGAACTATCCAAGATGTCTTTGGATAGCTCTGCTGGAGGATCTCTTCATCTGAAGAAGACGCCTACAGAAGCTCAAGAGCTAATTGAAATGGTTGCAAATAACCAATTCATGTACACTTCTGAAAGAAATCCTGTGAACAATGGGACTATCAGAAGAAAGAGTTCTTGAGATTGACACTCTGAATGCCATATTGGCTCAGAACAAGATTGACTCAACAAGTCAATTTGATTTCTCAAAGTCTGTCTGGAATGCAAATGCACCTGGCAGTACTAAGGATGCTTCATCTGAGGAAGAAGCTTATAATCCTGAGAACCCTTCAATGGAGAGGTGAATTACATGGAGAACCCTATGGAAACACCTACAATTCTTCATGGAAATCACCCAAATTTCTCATGGAAGATCAAGAGAGACCCCAACAAGGTTTCAATAACAATAATGGTGGAAGAAACAGGTTTAGCAATGGCAGCCTTTTCCATCATCTTCTCAGCAACCGACAGAGAGTTCTAAGCAGAATCCCTCTTACTTAGCAACCATGGTCTCTGATCTAATCAAACCACCCAAAGTTTCATGAATGAAACAAGGTCCTCCATCAGAATTTGGAAGGACAAGTGGGTCAGCTGAGTAGAAAGTTACTGACTCCCTCCTAGTACTCTGCCAAGTAATACAGAAGAAATCCAAAGGAGAGTGCAAAGCCATAAACATGGCCGAATATGGAGAGGAAAGAGAGGAGGTGGACGCCACTGAGGAAGACCTCATGGCGTGCACCAATC